>NW_027590467.1:0-15000 GCF_964213995.1 Mustelus asterias
CGTGGGTTTCCTCCGGGTGCTCCGGTTTCCTCCACAGTCCGAAGTAGTGCAGGTTAGGGTGGATTGGGCCGTGCTAAATTGCCAATGCGGGGAGGATGTTCCCGACGGTGGGGGGAGTCCAGAACCAGGGGTCACAGTCTGAGGATTCGGGGAGACCATTTAGGACGGAGGTGAGGAGATATTTCTTCACCCAGAGAGTGGTGAGCCTGTGGAATTCATTCCCACAGGAAGTAGTTGATGCCAAAACATTGAATGTATTCAAGAGGCGGCTGGATATAGCACTTTGGCGGGAATGGGATCAAAGGTTATGGGGAGAAAACAGGATGAGGCTATTGAGTTGGATGATCAGCCTACACATCTTTGGACACTAAGGGGCAATTTAGCATGGCCAATCCCCCTAACCTGCACATCTTTGGACACTAAGGGGCAATTTAGCATGGCCAATCCACCTAACATACTATTCTAAACCTGCCACAGCTGGGAACAGTTCACCCTTTGCCGAGTGACTTCTTTTTTTCCCAGACTCCCCTCGCCCTCGTTCTTCACTTTTGGATCCGCACTTCCACCCTGGGGGCTCATGGGAAGAAATCAGAGCAGTGAATCATTCTGCCTTCGCAATCTCTTCTCCCAAAGCCACGTGGAGATATTAAAGGGCTAATTCCGCTGGGTGAAGCGCTCGATGGTTTGAAGTGGATTGAAGAGAAAAGTGAGCAGGAAATGGGAAAGCTTTCCTCAGCGACTGCAGTAAGGCCATCCTGTTTCACACCACCGCAGCGGGGGGGGGGGGGGGGGGGGGGGGGGGGGGGAGAGGACACCGGCGTTTGAAGCCTCGACTTCAGGAAGCGTAAAGGAGAACATGCCCCTGTCTACATCAACGGGGACGAAGTAGAAAGGGTCGAGAGCTTCAAGTTTTTAGGTGTCCAGATCACCAACAACCTGTCCTGGTTCCCCCCCCCCATGCAGACACTATAGTTAAGAAAGCCCCACCAACGCCTCTACTTTCTCAGAAGACTAAGGAAATTTGGCATGTCAGCTCCGACTCTCACCAACTTTTACAGATGCACCATAGAAAGCATTCTTTCTGGTTGTATCACAGCTTGGTCTGGGGCTCCTGCTCTGCCCGAGACCGCAAGGAACTACAAAAGGTCGTGAATGTAGCCCAATCCATCACGCAAACCAGCCTCCCATCCATTGACTCTGTCTACACTTCCCGCTGCCTCGGGGAAAAGCAGCCAGCATAATCAAGGACCCCCACGCACCCCGGACATTCTCTCTTCCCACCTTCTTCTGTCGGGAAAAAGATACAAAAGTCTGGGGTCACGTACCGACCGACTCAAGAACAGCTTCTTCCCTGCTGCCGTCAGACCTTTGAATGGACCTACCTCGCATTAAGTTGATCTTTCTCTACACCCTAGCTATGACTGTAACACCACATTCTGCACTCTTGCCTTTCCTTCTCTATGAATGGTATGCTTTATCTGTATAGTGTACAAGTAGCAATACTTTTCACTGTATCCCAGTACATGTGACAGGAATAAATCAAATCTATGTACTCTATGAACAGTATGCTTTGTCTGTATAGCGCGCAAGAAACAATACTTTTCACTGTGTCCCAGTACATGTGACAATAATAAGTCAAATCTATGTACTCTATGAACAGTATGCTTTGTCTGTATAGCGCGCAAGAGACAATACTTTTCACTGTATCCCAGTACATGTGACAATAATAAATCAAATCTATGTACTCTATGAACAGTATGCTTTGTCTGTATAGCGCGCAAGAGACAATACTTTTCACTGTGTCCCAGTACATGTGACAATAATAAATCAAATCAAATCGAAAGGTCCCATCTTCGTGAAATTTAACATCGACAAGTGCAGATCTGTATGTCTACAGGTACAGTCATAGAGTCATAGAGGTTTACAGCATGGAAACAGGCCCTTCGGCCCAACTTGTCCATGCCGCCATTTTTTTTTAACCTCCTAAGCTAATCCCAATTGCCCGCGTTTGGCCCATATTCCTCTATACCCATCGTACCCATGTAACTGTCTGAATGCTTTTTAAAAGACAAAATTGTACCCACCTCTACTACTGCCTCTGGCAGCTCGTTCCAGACACTCACCACCCTGTGTGTGAAAAAATTGGACCCTTTTATATCTCTCCCCTCCCACCTTAAACCTATGCCCTCTAGTTTTAGGCTCCCCTACCTTTGGGAAAAGATATTGACTATCTAGCTGATCTGTGCCCCTCATTATTTTGTAGAACATAGAACATTACAGCGCAGTACAGGCCCTTCGGCCCTCGATGTTGCACCGACCAGTGGAACCAATCTAAAGCCCCTCTAATCTACACTATTCCAATATCATCCATATGTTTATCCAATAACCACTTGAACGCTCTCAACGTTGACGAGTCCACTACTGCTGCAGGCAGGGCATTCCACGCCCTTACTACTCTCTGAGTAAAGAACCTACCTCTAACATCTGTCCTATATCTCTCACCCCTCAATTTAAAGCTATGTCCCCTCGTGCTAGCCATCACCATAGACCTCTGTAAGATCACCCCTCAGCCTCCTACGCTCCAGAGAAAAAAGTCCCAGTCTATCCAGCCTCTCCTTATAACTCAATCCATCAAGTCCTGGCAGCATCCTAGTAAATCTTTTCCGCACTCTTTCTAGTTTAATATCTTTTCTATAATAGGGTGACCAGAACTGTACACAGTATTCCAAGTGTGGCCTTACCAACAACTTATACAACTGTAACATAATGTCCCAACCACCCCCTCGTGTGGGGAGGCACCCGGGGAGTTTAAATTCAATTGATCGAACAAAATATGGAGTGAAAAAATCTAGAGCTCGTGAAACCACCTGAAAAACCCCAGTTCACGAATGTCCCTTTAGGGGGGGGGAAGGAAATCTGTCACCCTTACCTAGCCGAGCCAGACCACAGCTGGAACACTGCCAACAGTTTGAGTCCCCTTATCTCAGGAAAGATAAACTGGCATTGGAGGCAGTCCAGAGACGACTCACGAGGGTTGATCCCGGGTAGGGAGGGATTTTCTTACAGTCATGGAGGTTTACAGCATGGAAACAGGCCCTTCGGCCCAACTTGTCCATGCCGCACCTTTTTTTTTAACCCCCTAAGCTAATCCCAATTGCCCGCATTTGGCCCATATCCCTCTATACCCATCGTACCCATGTAACTGTCTAAATGCTCGTTCCAGACACTCACCACCCTCTGTGTGAAAAAATTGCCCCCTTGATTTGATTTATTATTGTTACATGTATTAACATTCAGTTAAAAGTATTATTTCTTGCGTGCTATACAGACATAAGAACATAAGAAATAGGAGCAGGAGTAGGCCATCTAGCCCCTCGAGCCTGCCCCGCCATTCAATAAGATCATGGCTGATCTGATAGTGGGTTCAGTTCCACTTACCCGCCCGCTCCCCATAACCCTTAATTCCCTTAATAGCTAAAAACCTATCTATCTGTGACTTAAACACATTTAACGAGGTAGCCTCTACTGCTTCATTGGGCAGAGAATTCCAAAGATTCACTACCCTCTGGGAGAAGAAGTTCCTCCTCAACTCTGTTCTAAATTGACTCCCCCGTATTTTGAGGCTATGCCCCCTAGTTCTTGTTTCCATTGTAAGTGGAAATAACCTCGCTGCTTCTCCTGTCTAGCCCCTTCATTATCTTATATGTCTCTATAAGATCTCCCCTCAACCTTCTAAACTCCAACAAGGACAGGCCCAGTCTACTCAATCTCTCCTCATAAGCTAACCCCCTCATCTCCGGAATCGACCTGGTGAACCTTCTCTGTACTCCCTCCAAGGCCAATATATCCTTTCTTAAACAAGGGGACCAAAATTGTACACAGTACTCTAGGTGCGGCCTCACCAGTACCCTGTACAGTTGCAGCACAGACAAAGCATACCGTTCATAGAGAAGGAAAGGAGAGAGTGCAGAATGTAGTGTTACAGTCATAGCTAGGGTGTAGAGAAAGATCAACTTAATGCAAGGTCGGTCCATTCAAAAGTCTGACAGCAGCAGGGAAGAAGCTGTTCTTGAGTCGGTTGGTACGTGACCTCAGACTTTTGTATCTTTTTCCTGACGGAAGAAGGTGGAAGAGAGAATGTCCGGGGTGCGTGGGGTCCTTAATTATGCTGGCTGCTTTTCCCGAGGCAGCGGGAAGTGTAGACAGAGTCAATGGATGGGAGGCTGGTTTGCGTGATGGGATTGGGCTACATTCACGACCTTTTGTAGTTCCTTGCGGTCTTGGGCAGAGCAGGAGCCCCAGACCAAGCTGTGATACAACCAGAAAGAATGCTTTCTATGGGGCATCTTAGTGAGAGTCGAAGTTTTGTACCCCTCCCCTCTCACCCCTCTCATGAGGAGAGGTTGAGTCGGTTGGGACTCCACTCGTTGGGGTTTAAAGAAATGAGAGGCGACCTTATTCAGACAAATGGGATTCTCAGGGTGGGGGTGGGGGTTTGACAGGGTCGGTGCTGAGAGGTTGTTTCCCCTTGTGGGAGAGTCTGGGACCAGAGGGGATTATCTCATGGTAACGGGGGGGGGGGGGGGGGGGGGGGGGGTCGCCCGTTGAAGACAGAGATGAGGAGGAATTTCTTCTCCCAGAGGGGAGTGAATCTGTGGAATTCTTTCCCGCAGAGGGCTGTAGAGGCTGGGTCGGTCAGTCAGGGTTCAAGGCTGAGACAGACAGATTTTTAAGGGAATCGAGGATTACGTGGATAAGGCGGGAAAGTGGAGTTGAGGTTCATCACATCAGATCAGTCATGGATCTCATTGAATGGCGGGGCAGGCTCGATGGGCCGAATGGCCTACTCCTGTTCCTACATCTTACGACCCACGTGTAATTCCAGATCCACGCAGCGATGTGGTTGATACTTAGCTGCCCTCTGAACTGGCCGAGCGAGATGACCACCCCCTACTCACGGGCAGCGAGGGACCAGGAGATAAACACTGGCCTTGTTGACAATGTTTGCATTCCATTATTAAAGTTTTTAAAGCTTATTAATTAGTGTCACAGGTAGGCTTACATTAACACTGCAATGAAGTTACTGTGAAAATCCCCCAGTCGCCACACTCTGGCGCCTGTTCAGGTAACACTGGGGGAGAATTTAGCATGGCCAATCCACCTGACCAGCACGTCTTTGGACACTAAGGGGCAATTTAGCATGGCCAATCCACCTAACCTGCACATCTTGGGACACTAAGAGGCAATTTAGCACGGCCAATCCACCTAACCTGCACATCTTTGGACACTAAGGGGCAATTTAGCATGGCCAATCCACCTAACCTGCACATCTTGGGACACTAAGGGGCAATTTAGCATGGCCAATCCACCTTAGCTGCACATCTTTGGACACTAAGGGGCAATTTAGCATGGCCAATCCACCCTAACCTACACATCTTTGGACACGAAGGGGCAATTTAGCATGCCCAATCCCCCTAACCTGCACATCTTTGGACACTAAGGGGCAATTTAGCACGGCCAATCCACCTAACCTACACATCTTTGGACACTAAGGGGCAATTTAACATGGCCAATCCACCTGACCAGCACATCTTTGGACACTAAGGGGCAATTTAGCATGGCCAATCCCCCTAACCTGCACATCTTTGGACACTAAGGGGCAATTTAGCACGGCCAATCCACCCTAACCTGCACATCTTTGGACACTAAGGGGCAATTTAGCATGGCCAATCCCCCTAACCTACACATCTTTGGACACTAAGGGGCAATTTAGCATGGCCAATCCACCTAACCTGCACATCTTTGGACACTAAGGGACAATTTAGCATGGCCAATCCACCTAACCTACACATCTTTGGACACTAAAGGGCAATTTAACATGGCCAATCCACCTGACCAGCACATCTTTGGACACTAAGGGGCAATTTAGCATGGCCAATCCCCCTAACCTGCACATCTTTGGACACTAAGGGGCAATTTAGCACGGCCAATCCACCTAACCTACACATCTTTGGACACTAAGGGGCAATTTAACATGGCCAATCCACCTGACCAGCACATCTTTGGACACTAAGGGGCAATTTAGCATGGCCAATCCCCCTAACCTGCACATCTTTGGACACTAAGGGGCAATTTAGCACGGCCAATCCACCCTAACCTGCACATTTTGGACTGTGGGAGGAAACCGGAGCACCCGGAGGAAACCCACGCAGACACGGGGAGAACGTGCAGATTCCACACAGACAGTGACCCGAGCCGGGAATCGGACCCGGGTCCCTGGACTTCAAAGGTAGATAAAAACAACTTGAAAGAGACCCAGGAATTGGCTTCACATTCACGGTGTCCCGAGGCAGTGTGAAGCAACAATGAACATCTCAAACAGATCACTTGGTCTTTGTGTGAAAGTTAATTGGACTGTGGGGTGAGAAGAAGGAGCTGTGAACGGTCGCAAGGACGGTGTACAGTTTGTGCTGTCACTACAGGAGGGACGCGCACGCCTCGAGGGCGAGAGCCAGCAGCGTGAAGTCTGGTCTCGAGAGAGGCAGCTGGAAAGTCACACTCCTTCAGACAGCTGAGGGAGAGGGGCTGGGCGGGAACGCAACAGATCTGCCGGGCAAGGAGGTTAGAGGGCGTGTGGGAGGAGGAGGCGAGATCTTTACCAGCACAGTGTGGGATGATCAGTAACCGGGGTCGACTGGCTGAGTAACATCAGGCCACTGGTAACACGGGTGAGATACGGCTGGATGTCCGAATGAGAGACAACGAGGCAGCAGACCAAAGCAATTGGTGAAATGCACAGACACTCGTACGCAAACCGCCAGCAACACACGCGTGTACACAAACCTCCATCAACACACGCACACACACACACACACACGTGTACACAAACCTCCATCAACACACGCACACCCGTGTACACAAACCTCCAGCAACACACACACACACACACGTGTACACAAACCTCCATCAACACACGCACACACACACGTGTACACAAACCTCCATCAACACACGCACACACGCACACCCGTGTACACAAACCTCCATCAACACACGCACACACACACACGTGTACACAAACCTCCATCAACACACGCACACACACACACACGTGTACACAAACCTCCATCAACACACGCAGACACACACACACACGTGTACACAAACCTCCATCAACACACGCAGACAAACACACACACACAAACACAAACCTCCATCAACACAAGTCAGGACTGCACACACATACACAAACCCCCATCAACATACACGCAGGACTGCACACACACACACACACACACACACACACATGCTGACACACACGCACACATACACAAACCTTTATCAGCTCACACGCAGGCCCACACACCTCCATCAACACACACAGAACTGTGCACACGCTGAACCAAACACAAAGACACACAAACTTCCATCAGTACCTCGCAGAAACACGCACAGAAACACACACACCTTCACCAACACACACAGACTGACACTGATACTGATCAATACACACAGACTTCCAACACACTCACTCACACACTCACTCACACACTCACACACTCACTCACTCACTCACACACTCACACACTCACACACTCAGACACACTCAGACACTCAGACACTCAGACACACTCACACACACAAAGCAACACAAACGCAAACCCACAGACACAGGCGTACAAACTTTCACCATGCACAAAGCTACACACACTCATAAGGGCGGCACGGTAGCACAGTGGTTAGCACTGCTGCTTCACAGCTCCAGGGTCCCGGGTTCGATTCCCGGCTCGGGTCACTGTCTGTGTGGAGTTTGCACATTCTCCTCGTGTCTGCGTGGGTTTCCTCCGGGTGCTCCGGTTTCCTCCCACAGTCCAAAGATGTGCGGGTTAGGTTGATTGGCCAGGTTAAAAAATTGCCCCTTAGAGTCCTGGGATGTGTAGGTTAGAGGGATTAGCGGGTAAAATATGTGGGGGTAGGGCCTGGGTGGGATTGTGGTCGGTGTAGACTCGATGGGCCGAATGGCCTCCTTCTGCACTGTAGGGTTTCTATGATTCTATGATATACACAAGCTCTTGACACACGGTCTGTATGAATCCCCATACACACAAACTTCTACAATCCTGAGGGAATCTCAATGCACACACACACACACATATATACACTCACACACACTCATATATACACTCTCACACACATACACACACACAGGGCTATTAAGCTGGGGCAGGTGGACGGGACAGAGAGGGAGGGAGCAGAGCGTGGGGAGAGACAGAGGGGTGGACGAGGGGAGAGTTAGTTTATCCCCCTCCTGCATCACCTTACCGGCGCAGAGTGTCGCTGCCTCTTTGCCTTCCGCACGTTGCTGATAAACCTTCTGCCCATCTTCTTGGCGTACCACACCGAGACGAACATTGCTCCCGCTCGGGGGGGGGGCACCGGAACGCTGCGCTCCCTGGGACGGTGGAGAGGGAGAGGGGAGGTTCAAAGTTTCGCCCCCCTCCCCATGGGGTAAGGAGAGTGGGCAAAGAGAAGGAGAAGCAGGTGGTGTTGGAAGAGGTTGGGGGGGGGGGGGGGGGGGGTAAGTGGTAGGAGGGTCAGAGGGGGGGGGGGGGGGTGAGGGGGTGTCCCAGACCTGCTCCGATGTCAGTGCACTGAGGCAAGATCCACTGCGCTACAGCTGAACCAGGAGCACAACGGTGCTGATTCCTTACCCCCACTGGCGTCAGTCTCAACTCAGCTGCCCCCGTCCTCGCTGCTGTGTTCCCTTCACTCACCGAGAATCCCAGGAGACTAATTACTCAACACCCTACCCTCCTCCTCCCCCCCCCTGCCCGTCCCCACCTCCAGGCTTTGACAACCCTGACAGCAACAGCCTGTGGGACCACATGGGATGTATGTACACCTCTCTCTCTCCCTCCCTCTCTCGCTCTGTGTAAGTGAAAAGCCCGGCTATTGCATTTCCTTCTCTTCCCCTCCCCCTGTCCTGATAAAGCAACCTCCATCCTTAACCTCTTCAGTGCTGCGCCGCTTCCCAAGCACCACAAGGGAACACAGAGCGCAGGAGATCCCGCTCTGAATCGGGGAAAAGCCGCCCCAGACCCTCAGCCCCTTCCAAGCCCGGCTCAGTGCGGCTTCACCCAGCCCCGACAGCCAAATCGGATTCCCACCGCTGACAGCTTCTCAGAAGCGCTGACGGCTCCTGTCTCCCCCCACGCAGAGTGACTGGGGGATCTCTCTCCCGTTCCGCCGCCCCTTCCACTGGGACACAGCTTGGCAAACCCTCGGACCCTCTCCCTCCCCCTTCCTCACCCCCCTCTCTGCTCCTGACACTATCCCTGACCCCCCCTCCCCTCCCCTCCCTCTCTCCCCCTTTCCAACTCTCCTTTCCCATATCTCTCTCACTCTCTCCCTCCATCCTTCTTGCCATGACTCCTTCCCCTTTCCTCCATCTCTCTCTCCCTCACTCCCTCCTTCTCTCTTTCCCTCTCTCCATGACTCTTCACGCCAGCCCCGATTTCCTTTCCTCCATCTCTCTCTCCCTCCTTCTCTCTTTCCCTCTCTCCATGACTCTTTGCGCCCAGCCCTGATTTCCTTTCCTCCATCGCTCTCTCCCTCGCTCCCTCCTTCTCTCTCTTTCCCTCTCTCCATGACTCTTTGCGCCATCCTGATTTCCTTTCCTCCATCTCTCTCTCCCTCCTTCTCTCTTTCCCTCTCTCCATGACTCTTCACACCAGCCCGATTTCCTTTCCTCCATCTCTCTCTCCCTCCTTCTCTCTTTCCCTCTCCATGACTTTTTGCGCCATCCTGATTTCCTTTCCTCCATCTCTCTCTCCCTCCTTCTCTCTTTCCCTCTCTCCATGACTCTTCACACCAGCCCGATTTCCTTTCCTCCATCTCTCTCTCCCTCCTTCTCTCTTTCCCTCTCCATGACTCTTTGCGCCATCCTGATTTCCTTTCCTCCATCTCTCTCTCCCTCCTTCTCTCTTTCCCTCTCCATGACTTTTTGCGCCATCCTGATTTCCTTTCCTCCATCTCTCTCTCTCCCTCGCTCCCTCCTTCTCTCTTTCCCTCTCTCCATGACTCTTTGCGCCATCCCGATTTCCTTTCCTCCATCTCTCTCTCCCTCACTCCCTCCTTCTCTCTTTCCCTCTCTCCATGACTCTTTACACCAGCCCTGATTTCCTTTCCTCCATCTCTCTCTCCCTCCTTCTCTCTTTCCCTCTCTCCATGACTCTTTGCGCCATCCCGATTTCCCTTCCTCCATCTCTCTCTCCCTCACTCCCTCCTTCTCTCTCTTTCCCTCTCTCCATGACTCTTTGCGCCATCCCGATTTCCTTTCCTCCATCTCTCTCTCCCTCCTTCTCTCTATCCCTCTTTCCATGACTCTTTGCACCATCCTGATTTCCTTTCCTCCATCTCTCTCTCTCCCTCCTTCTCTCTTTCCCTCTCCATGACTTTTTGCGCCATCCCGATTTCCTTTCCTCCATCTCTCTCTCCCTCACTCCCTCCTTCTCTCTTTCCCTCTCTCCATGACTCTTTACACCAGCCCTGATTTCCTTTCCTCCATCTCTCTCTCCCTCCTTCTCTCTTTCCCTCTCTCCATGACTCTTTGCGCCATCCCGATTTCCCTTCCTCCATCTCTCTCTCCCTCACTCCCTCCTTCTCTCTCTTTCCCTCTCTCCATGACTCTTTGCACCATCCTGATTTCCTTTCCTCCATCTCTCTCTCCCTCCTCCTCTCTTTCCCTCTCTCCATGACTCTTTGCGCCAGCCCCGATTTCCTTTCCTCCATCTCTCTCTCCCTCACTCCCTCCTTCTCTCTTTCCCTCTCTCCATGACTCTTTGCGCCATCCCGATTTCCTTTCCTCCTTCTTTTCTCTCTCCATCTCTCTTCAACGAAGGAGATTGTCATCGACTTCAGGAAGCGTAAAGGAGAACATGCCCCTGTCTACATCAACGGGGACGAAGTAGAAAGGGTCGAGAGCTTCAGGTTTTTAGGTGTCCAGATCACCAACAACCTGTCCTGGTCCCCCCCACGCCGACACTATAGTTAAGAAAGCCCCACCAACGCCTCTACTTTCTCAGAAGACTAAGGAAATTTGGCATGTCAGCTACGACTCTCACCAACTTTTACAGATGCACCATAGAAAGCATCCTTTCTGGTTGTATCACAGCTTGGTATGGGGCTCCTGCTCTGCCCAAGACCGCAAGGGACTACAAAAGGTTCGTGAATGTAGCCCAATCCATCACGCAAACCAGCCTCCCATCCATTGACTCTGTCTACACTTCCCGCTGCCTCGGGGAAAAGCAGCCAGCATAATTAAGGACCCCCACGCACCCCGGACATTCTCTCTTCCACCTTCTTCCGTCGGGAAAAAGATACAAAAGTCTGAGGTCACGCACCAACCGACTCAAGAACAGCTTCTTCCCTGCTGCCGTCAGACTTTTGAATGGACCTACCTCGCATTAAGTTGATCTTTCTCTACACCCTAGCTATGACTGTAACACCACATTCTGCACCCTCTCCTTTCCTTCTCTATGAACGGTATGCTTTGTCTGTATGGCGCGCGAAAAACAATACTTTTTACTGTATCCCAGTACATGTGACAGTAATAAATCAAATCTATGTACTCTATGAACAGTATGCTTTGTCTGTATAGCGCGCAAGAAACAATACTTTTCACTGTATCCCAGTACATGTGACAATAATAAATCAAATCTATGTACTCTATGAACGGTATGCTTTGTCTGGATAGCACGCAAGGAACAATACTTTTCACTGTGTCCCAGTTCTGCTCACATTTCCCGCGCCGCTTCCCTTCAGTCCCCCACTGTCCATTGCTGACCCACAGCTGATCTTTCATCCCCGGACTAACAGACGCTCAACCTTCTGTCAACTGGTGTGAAATTGCCAAGGAGGCCATTCAGCCCTTCGAGACGGCACTGACGTTCTGACAGAGTATCTTACCCAGGCCCCCCCCCCCCCCTCCACCTTATCCCCGTAACCCCACACAGTGCAAGGAACTTCCACACACCTGAAGCGCAGTCACTGTGGTAATGTAGGGAACGCAGCAGCCAATGTACGCACAGCAAGATCCCACACACAGCAATGAGACATTGACCAGGGACTCTGCTGCAGTCATGTTGATTATAAACACTGGCTCCGGGGGAGAGAGAGAGAGACACACACACACACACCCTTCTTCAAATTAATGTAATAGCAACTCTGACAGTGTGGCACTCCCTCAGCACTGACCCTCTGACAGTGTGGCACTCCCTCAGCACTGACCCTCTGACAGTGCGGCACTCCCTCAGCACTGACCCTCTGACAGTGTGGCACTCCCTCAGCACTGACCCACTGACAGTGCGGCACTCCCTCAGCACTGACCCTCTGACAGTGCGGCACTCCCTCAGCACTGACCCTCTGACAGTGCGGCACTCCCTCAGCACTGACCCTCTGACAGTGTGGCACTCCCTCAGCACTGACCCTCTGACAGTGCGGCACTCCCTCAGCACTGACCCTCTGACAGTGCGGCACTCCCTCAGCACTGACCCTCTGACAGTGCGGCACATCCTCAGCACTGACCCTCTGACAGTGCGGCACACCCTCAGCACTGACCCTCTGACAGTGCGGCGCTCCCTCAGCACTGACCCTCTGACAGTGCGGCACTCCCTCAGTACTGACCCTCTGACAGTGCGGCGCTCCCTCAGCACTGACCCTCTGACAGTGCGGCATTCCCTCAGTACTGACCCTCTGACAGTGCAGCACTCCCTCAGTACTGACCCTCTGACAGTGCGGCACTCCCTCAGCACTGACCCTCTGACAGTGCGGCACTCCCTCAGCACTGACCCTCTGACAGTGCGGTACTCCCTCAGCACTGACCCTCTGACAGTGCCGCACTCCCTCAGCACTGATCCTCTGACAGTGCGGCACTCCCAGAGCACTGACCCTCAGACAGTGCGGCACTCCCTCAGTACTGACCCTCTGACAGTGCGGCACTCCCTCAGCACTGACCCTCTGATAGTGCGGCACTCCCTCAGCACTGACCCTCTGACAGTGCGGCACTCCCTCAGCACTGACCCTCTGACAGTGCGGCACTCCCTCAGCACTGACCCTCTGACAGTGCGGCACTCCCTCAGCACTGACCCTCTGACAGTGCGGCACTCCCTCAGTCCTGATCCTCCTCTCATCCTGAGCTACACTGAGTGACACTTGGCCAAATCACTGTGGGGAACAGTTTCGATGCTGGCCATTCCCACCAGAGGCTCCGCGGTTCCCATGGGGAGGTCACTGTGTTATGTTTCTCAGGTCAGAACACTGTCATCAGTGCATCAAGTTAACCCCCCTTGCCCAAGGTTTGGCTGACGGGCCAAGCACTTTGACGGGGAGGGGCTGTTAGCCCTTGGCTCGAGAGTCCAGACCACAGGATCACACTCCCAGGATAAAGGGTCATCCTCGAGGAATGAGATTAGGAGGAATTTCTTCACTTTGATGCTTTATAATCGTTGGAATTCTCTGGGCCAACACTTAAGGTGAGGGGGGAAAGTTCAAAGGAGATGTGAGGGGCAAGTTTTTTGTTTTTACAGAGAATCATCGAATCTACAGTGCAGAAGGCGGCCATTCGGCCCATCGAGCCTGCACTGACAACAATCCCACCCAGGCCCAATCCCCGTAACCCCACATATTTACCCTCCTCGTCCCCCTCACACTGCAGGAGAATTTAGCGTGGCAATTCCACCTAACCCACACATCTTTGGACATAAGAACATAAGAACTAGGAGCAGGAGTAGGCCATCTGGCCCCTCGAGCCTGCTCCACCATTCAATAAGATCGTGGCTGATCTTTTCGTGGACTCAGCTCCACTTACCCGCCCGCTCACCATAACCCTTAATTCCTTTACTGTTCAAAAATCTATCTATCCTTGCCTTAAAAACATTCAATGAGGTAGCCTTAACTACTTCACTGGGCAGGGAATCCCACAGATTCACAACCCTTTGTGTGAAGAAGTTCCTCCTCAACTCAGTCCTAAATCTGCTCCCCCTTATTTTGAGGCTATGCCCCCTAGTTCTAGTTTCACCCACCAGTGGAAACAACTTCCCTGCTTCTATCTTATCGATTCCCTTCATAATCTTATATGTTTCTATAAGATCTCCCCTCATTCTTCTGAATTCCAATGAGTATAGCCCCAGTCTACTCAGTCTCTCCTCATAAGCCAACCCTCTCAACTCCGGAATCAACCCAGTGAATCTCCTCTGCACCCCCTCCAGTGCCAGTATATCCTTTCTCAAGTAAGGAGACCAAAACTGTACACAGCACTCCAGGTGTGGCCTCACCAGCACCTTATACAGATGCAACATAACCTCGCTGTTTTTAAACTCCATCCCTCTAGCAATGAAGGACAAAATTCCATTTGCCTTCTTAATTACCTGCTGCACCTGCAAACCAACTCCTTGAGATTCCTGCACAAGGACACCCAGGTCCCTCTGCACAGCAGCATGCTGCAATTTTTTACCATTTAAATAATAGTCCATTTTGCTGTTATTCCGACCAAAATGGATGACCTCACATTTGCCAACATTATACTCCATCTGCCAGATTCTCACCCACTCACTTAGACTATCTATATCCCTTTGCAGACTTTCAGCATCCTCTGCACACTTTGCTCTGCCACTCATCTTAGTGTCATCTGCAAATTTTGAAACACTGCACTACACTTTGGACAATTCGGGGCAATTTAGCATGGCCAACCCACCTAACCTGCACATCTTTGGACACTAAGGGGCAATTTAACATGGCCAATCCACCTAACCTGCACATCTTTGGACACTAAGGGGCAATTTAACATGGCCAATCCACCTAACCTGCACATCTTTGGACACTAAGGGGCAATTTAACATGGCCAATCCACCTAACCTACACATCTGCAGATGAGACAAAGATATGTAGAGGGGCAGGTAGTATTGAGGAAGCAGGGGGGCTGCAGAAGGACTTGGACAGGTT
>NW_027590467.1:20000-25000 GCF_964213995.1 Mustelus asterias
CGGCAGATTTCCTTCCCTAAAGGGAGTCAGATGGGTTTTTCCGACAATCGGGTCATCAGTAGATTCTTAATTCCAGATATTTTTATTGAATTCAAATTCCACCATCTGCCGTGGGCGGGATTCAAACCCGGGGTTCCCCCAGAAACATTAGCTGAGTTCCTGGATTAACAGCCCAGTGATAATCCCACTAGGCCATCGGCTCCCCCTCACAGTGCAGGGTTAAACAGCCATGGTAGAGTTTGAGAAGCTTTAAGAGGCAGGGTAATATTCTGCAGGGCAGTCACTGGGGTGAAGGACATGTTAATATCTCTGTGTTCCTCAGCTTTCCCCTCTGCTTTGTGAGGGTGTTGAATGTACCTGTCAGCTCTCACTGAATAAATTCCTCGCGTTATTTCAACACTCTAAAACGAGGGAACATGTATTTGCAGAAACTCTCGGCAGCTAAGCTGGTCCCCCGGGGCCGTGGAGGCGACAGTGTATTCTGGAGGTGTCAACCCCGTTCCAATGCAGGAAAGGACAGCAGCCAGTTTACGCACAGCAAGCTCCTACAAATAGCATCGTGTTAACGGCCTGTTAATCTGAGTGAGTGCTGCGGGTTCACAGAGAGGTACTGACCAGGGAAAGGACTCACCAGATCTCCATCTGAGCGGCAACGTGGGATCATTAATGAGGGAAGGCAAATTGAGTATTTCGTTTCAAAGAACAAAGAACAGTACAGCACAGGAAACAGGCCCTTCGGCCCTCCAGGCCTGTGCCGCTCCTTGGTCCAACTAGACCAATCGTTTGTATCCCTCCATTCCAAGCTGCTCATGTGACTATCCAGGTAAGTCTTAAACGATGTCAGCGTGCCTGCCTCCACCACCCTACTTGGCAGCGCATTCCAGGCCCCCACCACCCTCTGTGTAAAAAACGTCCCTCTGATATCTGAGTTATACTTCGCCCCTCTCACCTTGAGCCCGTGACCCCTCGTGATCGTCACCTCCGACCTGGGTAAAAGCTTCCCACTGTTCACCCTATCTATACCCTTCATAATCTTGTACACCTCTATTAGATCTCCCCTTATTCTCCGTCTTTCCAGGGAGAACAACCCCAGTTTACCCAATCTCTCCTCATAGCTAAATGTTTCCACTGACAGTGAGGCACTCCCTCAGCACTGACCCTCCGACAGAGCGGCACTCCCTCAGTACTGACCCTCTAACAGTGCGGCACTCCCTCAGCACTGACCCTCCGACAGAGCGGCACTCCCTCAGTACTGACCCTCTGACAGTGCGGCACTCCCTCAGCGCTGACCCTCTGACAGTGCGGCACTGCCTCAGTACTGACCCTCTGATAGTGTGGCACTCCCTCAGTACTGACCCTCCGATAGTGCGGCACTTCCTCAGTACTGACCCTCTGACAGTGCGGCACTCCCTCAGCACTGACCCTCTGACAGTGCGGCACTCCCTCAGCACTGACCCTCTGACAGTGCGGCACTCCCTCAGCACTGTCCCTCTGACAGTGCGGCACTCCCTCAGCACTGACCCTCTGACAGTGCGGAACTCCCTCAGCACTGACCCTCTGACAGTGCGGCGCTCCCTCAGCACTGACCCTCTGACAGTGCGGCGCTCCCTCAGCACTGACCCTCTGACAGTGCGGCACTCCTCAGTACTGACTCTCTGACAGTGCGGCACTCCCTCAGCACTGACCCTCTGACAGTGCGGCACTCCCTCAGTACTGACCCTCTGACAGTGCGGCACTCCCTCAGTACTGACCCTCTGACAGTGCGGCACTCCCTCAGCACTGACCCTCTAACAGTGCGGCACTCCCTCAGTACTGACCGGCTGACTGTGCGGCAGTCTCTCAGCACTAAACCTCTGACAGTGCGGCACTCCCTCAACACTGACCCTCTGACAGTGCAGCGCTCTCTCAAGAATGACCCTCTGACAGTGTGGCACTCCCTCAGCACCGACCCTCTGACAGTGCGGCACTCCCTCAGCACTGACCCTCTGACAGCGCAGCACTCCCTCAGCACTGACCCTCTGACAGTGCAGCGCTCTCTCAAGAATGACCCTCTAACAGTGCGGCACTCCCTCAGCACTGACCCTCCGACAGAGCGGCACTCCCTCAGTACTGACCCTCTGACAGTGCGGCACTGCCTCAGTACTGACCCTCTGATAGTGTGGCACTCCCTCAGTACTGACCCTCCGATAGTGCGGCACTTCCTCAGTACTGACCCTCTGACAGTGCGGCACTCCCTCAGCACTGACCCTCTGACAGTGCGGCACTCCCGCAGCACTGACCCTCTGACAGTGCGGCACTCCCTCAGCACTGTCCCTCTGACAGTGCGGCACTCCCTCAGCACTGACCCTCTGACAGTGCGGAACTCCCTCAGCACTGACCCTCTGACAGTGCGGCGCTCCCTCAGCACTGACCCTCTGACAGTGCGGCGCTCCCTCAGCACTGACCCTCTGACAGTGCGGCACTCCTCAGTACTGACTCTCTGACAGTGCGGCACTCCCTCAGCACTGACCCTCTGACAGTGCGGCACTCCCTCAGTACTGACCCTCTGACAGTGCGGCACTCCCTCAGTACTGACCCTCTGACAGTGCGGCACTCCCTCAGCACTGACCCTCTAACAGTGCGGCACTCCCTCAGTACTGACCGGCTGACTGTGCGGCAGTCTCTCAGCACTAAACCTCTGACAGTGCGGCACTCCCTCAACACTGACCCTCTGACAGTGCAGCGCTCTCTCAAGAATGACCCTCTGACAGTGTGGCACTCCCTCAGCACCGACCCTCTGACAGTGCGGCACTCCCTCAGCACTGACCCTCTGACAGCGCAGCACTCCCTCAGCACTGACCCTCTGACAGTGCAGCGCTCTCTCAAGAATGACCCTCTGACAGTGCGGCACTTCCTCAGTACTGACCCTCTGACAGTGCGGCACTCCCTCAGTACTGACCCTCTGACAGTGCGGAACTCCCTCAGCACTGACCCTCTGATAGTGCAGCACTCCCTCAGCACTGACCCTCTGACAGTGCGGCACTCCCTCAGTACTGACCCTCACTGAACCCTTCGATCAAATCTCCCCTTAACCTTCTCTGCTCCGAGCAGAACGATCCCAGCTTCTCCCAGTCTCTCTCCACATGGACTGAACTCCCTCATCCCGGGTCTCATTCCAGTAAATCTCTCTCCGCACCATCCCCCAGGCCTCGCTGTTATTTCTGAGGTGCGTGGAGGCCAGAACCGGGCCCAGTTGAAGCCTAACTGGTGACGTATGAAGGAATAACACAACCCCCTCCCTCCAGTTGTGTCCCGCTGCCTGCCTAAAGCTCAAGATCCCACCTCGGCATTTTTAACATCCGTCTCGACAAGTCCTGTCAGCTTCATGGAGTTGTGTACGCAACCCCCTACTCCCTGTGCCCAGTCTGTTGCTCCAACCTGCATCAACCTTTCTGGTTGTCTCACAGCTTGGTGTGGGTCCTGCTCCCACCAAGGCCGCAAGAAACTACAAAGGTTCATGAATGTAGCCCAGTCCATCACGCAAACCAGCCTCCCATCCATTGACTCTGTCTACACTTAAGTAAATTTATTAGTCACAAGTGAGGCTTACATTAACACTGCAATGAAGTTACTGTGAAATTCCCCTAGTCGCCACAGTCCTGCGCCTGTTCGGGTCAATGCGCCCTAACCAGCACGTCTTTCGGACTGCGGGAGGAAACCGGAGCACCCGGAGGAAACCCACGCAGACACGGGGAGAATGTGCAGACTCTGCACAGACAGTGACCCGAGCCGGGAATCGAACCCGGGTCCCTGGTGCTGTGAAGCAGCAGTGCTAACCCACTGTGCTATTGTGCCGCCCAGCTGCCTCAGCTTAAGGACCCCACGCTCCCCAGACATTCTCTCTTCCACCTTCTTCCGTCGGGAAAAAGATACAAAAGTCTGAGGTCACCGACTCAAGAACAGCTTCTTCCCTGCTGCCGTCAGACTTTTGAATGGACCGACCTCGCATTAAGTTGATCTTTCTCTGTGCCCTCGCTATGACTGTAACACTACATTCTGCACTCTCTCCTTTCCTTCTCTCCTATGTACTCTATGAACGGTATGTTTTGTCTATATAGCTCGCAAGAAACGATACTTTTCACTGTGAACCAATACAGAGAGCCATAGAGGTTTACAGCATGGAAACAGGCCCTTCGGCCCAACTTGTCCATGCTATCCAGTTTTCACAACTACCCCATTACTATTATCCCAATTGCCCGCGTTTGGCCCATATCCCTCTATGTCCATCATACCCATGTAATTGTCTAAATGCTTTTTAGAACATAGAACATAGAAAAGCTACAGCACAAACTGGCCCTTCGGCCCACAAGTTGCGCCGGTCACGTTCCTACCTACTAGGCTTATATATAGGCTTATCGATAACCCTCAATCCTATTAAGTCCCATGTACTCATCCAGGAATCTCTTAAAAGACCCTATCGAGTTTGCCTCCACCACCACTGACGGCAGCCGATTCCACTCACCCACCACCCTCTGAGTGAAAAACTTACCCCTAACATCTCCTCTGTACCTACCCCCCCAGCACCTTAAACCTGTGTCCTCTCGTAGCAGCCATTTCAGCCCTGGGGAAAAAGCCTCAGAGAGTCCACCCGATCTATGCCTCTCAACATCTTGTAAACCTCTATCAGGTCACCTCTCATCCTTCGTCTCTCCAAGGAGAAAAGACCGAGCTCCCTCAGCCTATCCTCATAAGGCATGCCAACCAATCCAGGCAACATCCTTGTAAATCTTCTCTGCACCCTTTCAATCATTTAAAGGACAAAATTGTACCCGCCTCTACTACTACCTCTGGCAGCTTGTTCCAGACACTCACCACCCTCTGTGTGAAACAATTGCCCCCTCTGGACACATTTGTATCTCTCCCCTCTCACCTTAAACCTCTAGTTTTAGACTCTCCTACCTTTGGGAAAAGATGATGTGTAGATGTCAGCATTGGACTGCGGGGGCAGGGGGGGGAGGGGT
>NW_027590467.1:30000-125000 GCF_964213995.1 Mustelus asterias
GAGCTGAATGGCCTCCTCCTGTTCCTGTATGACAGGCTCGAGAGAGAGAGAGAGGGGCTGAATGGCCTCTCCCTGTTCCTGTGTAACAGGCTTGAGGGGCTGAACGGCCTCCCTCTGTTCCTGAGTAACAGATTTGAGAGAGGGGCTGAATGGGCCTCCTCCTGTTCCTGTGTAACAGGCTCGAGAGAGAGGGGCTGAATGGCCTCCTCCTGTTTCTGTGTAACAGGCTCGAGAGAGAGAGAGGGGCTGAATGGCCTCCTCCTGTTCCTGTGTAACAGGCTCGAGGGGCTGAATGGCCTCCTCCTGTTCCTGTGTAACAGGTTCAAGAGGGGCTGAATGGCCTCCTTCTGCTCCTGTGTAACAGGCTCGAGAGAGAGAGAGAGGGGCTGAATGGCCTCTTTCTGTTCCTGTGTCCCACTCAGTCCCTCCTCTCGAGCCTGTTCCACAAGAACAGGAGGAGGCCATTCAGCCCCTCTCTCTCGAGCCTGTTACACAGGAACAGGAGGAGGCCATTCAGCCCCTCGCTCTCCAGCCTGTTACACAGGGACAGGAGGAGGCCATTCAGCCCCTCTCGAGCCTGTTACACAGGAACAGGAGGCCATTCAGCCCCTCTCTCTCTCTCGAGCCCGTTATGCAGGAACAGGAGGAGGCCATTCAGCCCTTTAAAACTGTTCATTCATTCAATTATCCCATGGCTGGTGTGAACATTAACAGCTGCTCCTGCTCCTTCCAGAACCTTTAATAGGGGGCTTGACAGGGTCAGAGCGGAGAGGACTTTACCCCCTGTGGAGGCACTGAGAACCAGGGGATAGAAACATAGAAAAACTACAGCACAAACAGGCCCTTCGGCCCACAAGTTGTGCCAAACACATCCCTACCTTCTAGACCGACCTATAACCCTCCATCCTATTAAGTCCCATGTACTCATCCAGGAGTCTCTTAAAAGACCCTATTGAGTTCGCCTCCACCACCACTGACGGCAGCCGATTCCACTCGCCCACCACCCTCTGAGTGAAAAACTTACCCCTAACATTTCCCCTGTACCTACCCCCCAGCACCTTAAACCTGTGTCCTCTCGTAGCAGCCATTTCCACCCTGGGAAAAAGCCTCTGAGAGTCCACCCGATCTATGCCTCTCAGCATCTTATACACCTCTATTAGGTCTCCTCTCATCCTTCGTCTCTCCAAGGAGAAAAGACCGAGCTCCCTCAGCCTATCCCCATAAGGCATGCCACTCAATCCAGGCAACATCCTTGTAAATCTCCTCTGCACCCTTTCAATCTTTTCCACATCCTTCCTGTAATGAGGCGACCAGAACTGAGCACAGTTTAAAAATAAGAGATCTCCTCACTGAAGGTAGAGATGAGGAGATTCTTGTCTCAGAGGGTCATTAGTCTGTGGAATTGTACCTCGCATTAAGTTGATCTTTCTCTACACCCTAGCTATGACTGTAACACTACATTCTGCACTCTCTCCTTTCCTCCTCTATGAACGGTATGCTTTGTCTGTACAGGGCGCAAGAAACAATACTTTTCACTGTGTCCCAGTACATGTGACAATAATAAATCAAATCAAACCCAATCCCTCAGAGAGTAGCGGAGAGAGTCACTGAATAGATTCAAGGCTAAGTTTGAGATTGCGATCTAAGGTTACGGGGTTGTTGGGGGACAGACAGGGATCAGGAGTTCGCCTGATCCTTCCTCCTATCTTCCCGTGTCAGCCCCTTATCAAACAAAGATCAGTTTTGACATTTACAATTGACCCCAATAGAAACTAGCAGCAGGAGGAGGCCATTCGGCCCTTCCAGCCTGCTCCACCATTCATTATGAATTCACGGCTGATCATCAAATTCAATATCCTGATTCCCCCCCTTCCCCCCCATCTCCCTCGATCCCTTTAGCCCCAAGAGCGATATCTAATTCCTTCCTGAAATCACACAACGTTTTGGCCTCAACTACTTTCTGTGGGAGTGAATTCCACACATTCACCACCCTCTGGGTGAAGACATTTCTCCTCCCCTCAGTCCTAAAAGGTTTACCCCTTATCCTCAAACTAAGAACAAATAGAACAAAGAACACAGTGGAACAGTGGTTAGCGCTGCTGCCTCACAGCGCCAGGGACCCGGGGCAGCACAGTGGAACAGTGGTTAGCGCTGCTGCCTCACAGCGCCAGGGACCCGGGGCAGCACAGTGGAACAGTGGTTAGCGCTGCTGCCTCACAGCGCCAGGGACCCGGGTTCAATTCCCAGCTTGGGTCACTGTCTGTGTGGATCGTAGAATTATAGAATCCCGACAGTGCGGAAAGAGGCCATTCAGCCCATCGAGTTTGCACCGACCACAATCCCACCCAGGCCCTATTCCCGTAACCCCACACATTTACCCTGCTAATCCCCCTGACACTAAGGGGCAATTTAACATGGCCAATCCCCCTAACCTGCACATCTTTAGACACTAAGGGGCAATTTAACATGGCCAATCCCCCTAACCTACACATCTTTGGGCTGTGGGAGGAAACCGGAGCACCCGGAGGAAACCCACGCAGACACGGGGAGAACGTGCAGACTCCGCACAGGCAGTGTCCCGAGCCGGGAATCGAACCCAGGTCCCTGGCGCTGTGAGGCAGCAGTGCTAACCCACTGTGCCGCTAGTTTGCATATTCTCCCCCGTGTCTGCGTGGGTTTCCCTCCGGGTGCTCCAGTTTCCTCCCACAGTCTGAAAGACGTGCGGGTTAGGGGTGCATTAACCCGAACAGGCAGCGGAGTGTGGCGACTAGGGGATTTTCACAGTAACTTCATTGCAGTGTTAATGTAAGCCTCACTTGTGACTAATAAATAAACTTTAAACGGTACAGCACAGGAACAGACCCTTCGGCCCTCCTGTGCCGATCATGTTGTCCTATCCAGACCAGCCGCCTGTATCTCTCTATTCCCCGTCTGTTCTTGTGTCTATCCAGATAAGTCTTAAATGTGGCTAATGTGTCTGCCTCAACCCCCTCACCTGGCAGCGCATTCCAGGCCCCCACCTCCCTCAGAGTTGGCCAGGTCCTGTGACCCCTCGTTCTGGACTCCCCCCACCATCGGGAACATTCTTTCTAACCTTGTTAGAATTTTATAAGTTTCTATGTGATCCCCTCTCTGGTGAACTAACACAACGACAATAATCTCTCCCTCAATGTCAACAAAACGCAGGGCACGGTAAGAAGTCTCACAACACCAGCTTAAAGTCATCAGGTGATGAAGGAGCAGCGTTCCGAAAGCTCGTGCCGGCAAATAAACCTGTTGGACTTTAACCCTGGGGTTGTGAGACTTCTTACTGTGCCTCACCCCAGTCCAACGCCGGCAACTCCACATCATGGCTATCGACAAAACGAAGGAGATAGTCATCGACTCCAGGAAGCGTCGATGAGGACATGTTCCTGTCGACATCAACGGAGTGGGAATGGAGGGATACAAAAGAATGGTCTTGTTTGGACCAGGGAGCGGCACGGGCTTGGAGGGCCGAAGAGCCTGTTCCTGAGCTGTATTGTTCTTTGTACATCAACGGGGATGAAGAGGAAAGGGTTGAAACCTTCAGGTTTTAAGGTGTCCAGATCACCAACAACCTGTCCTGGTCCCCCCCATGCCGACACTATAGTTAAGAAAGCCCCACCAATGCCTCCACTTTCTCAGAAGATTAAGGAAATTTACTCTATGAACAGTATGCTTTGTTTTATTTTGAATCATAGAATCCCTACAGTACAGAAAGAGGCCATTTGGCCCATCGAGTCTGCACCGACCACAATCCCACCCAGGCCCTACCCCTAAATCCCTACATATTTTACCCGCTAATCCCTCTAACCTACACATCTCAGGACACTAAGGGGCAATTTTTTTAGCACGGCCAATCAACCTAACCCGCACATCTTTGGACTGTGGGAGGAAACCGGAGCACCCGGAGGAAACCCACGCAGACACGGGGAAGACGTGCAAACTCCACACAGACAGTGACCCAAGCCGGGAATCGAACCCGGGTCCCTGGAGCTGTGAAGCAGCAGCGCTAACCACTGTGCTACTGTGCCGCCCTGTATAGCGCGCAAGAAACAATACTTTTCACTGCGTCCCAGTACACGTGACAATAATAAAGCAAATCTATGTACTCTATGAACAGTATGCATTGTCTGTATAGCGCGCAGGAAACAATACTTTTTACCGTATCCCAGTACATGTGACAATAATAAATCAAGTCTATGTACTCTATGAACGGTATGCTCTATCTGGATAGCGCGCAAGAAACAATACTTTTCACTGTATCCCAGTACATGTGACAATAATAAATCAAGTCTATGTACTCTATGAACGGTATGCTTTGTCTGTATAGCACAAGAAACAATACTTTTCACTGTGTCCCAGTACATGTGACAATAATAAGTTAAGTCAAACCAAATCTCTCTCCAGATTCAACAGCAACTTTTTCAAGGGTGTTTGGGGAGGGGAGAGTTCCAGATTCCCTCTGTGTGAGGAAGTGACTCTCTCCCCGAACAGCCCTGGCTCCAATCTGAAGGCTCTTCCCCCACCTCTCGCTACCTCCCATGTTCGGGACTCCCCGCGCCCCACCTCCCCCCGCCCCCCCAACCTCAGCCAGGGGAAATCTCGACCCCCATCGAAACCTTCAATCATCTTGAACCCCTGGAGGATCTCCGCCCCCGAACCTTCCTGCGCGCGACGGGGGTGGGGAACGCAAGCCCGACACCGCGATTGAATATTCATCGAGCGCCTCTCTTCGCAACGAGTCACTGGTGTTGGACTTACCGGAAGGCAGAGTTCCACTGGATCCGTATGCTGCAGGAAAGGGATGATAGCCAGTGAGTGAGTGCAGGTCAGGTCATAAACAGTTTCAACCGCGTGCAACGCTAATCAGTCAGGTGGCTCGCAGCGAGCGGACAGTAACGCGGGAGGCAGCCAGAACCTCAAACAAAACCAACCGCAGAAAGGTATAAAATTCCCAGGTCAGGCTGCAGCTCCACGGAACCTTAGTTTGGGCCTCGTTGTGTACAATTCTGGTCGCCACACCACCCGGAGGGTGTGGAGGCTTTGGAGAGGGTACAGAAGAGGATGTTGCCTGGTCTGGAGGGCATTAGCTACGAGGAGAGGTTGGAGAAACTTGGTTTGTTCTCACTGGAGCGACGGAGGTTGAGGGGAGACCTGATAGAAGTCTACAAGATTATGAGGGGCATGGACAGAGTGGATAGTCAGAAGCTCTTCCCTAGGGTAGAAAGGTCAAGTACTCGGGGACATGGGTTGAAGGTGCGTGGGGAAAAGTTTAGAGGAGATGTGTGAGGTAGGTTTTTTACACAGAGGGTGGTGAGGGTGTGGAACGCGCTGCCCGGGGAGGAGGTGGGAGCAGGTACAATAGCGGCATTTAAGGGGCAACTAGACGGAGACATGAATAGGACGGGAATGGAAGGATACGGACTCTGTAAGTGCAGACGGTTTTAGATCAGGCATCATGATCGGCACAGGCTTGGAGGGCCGAAGGGCCTGTTCCTGTGCTGTACTGTTCTTTGTTCAATGCCTTGCAAGTGTGACCATCTTGCTCAAGGACCAGGTGAGCCCAGGAGGCTGCAAGATCTCAGAACAACTCTCTCGCTCTCTCTCTCTCTCTCTGGAGATGAGCCTCTGCCACCTGGGGTTGGGCGCGAGAGGGCACCTGGCCCAGAACCGACGAAGATGATGCCCGCTGCAGTCCACCATCAACAGGCTCCTGGGGTGGCCCTGGAAGGGGGATGATGGAGGGGGGGGGGGGAAACAGGGGAGGGGATTATGAGGAAAGGGCCTATACTAAAAGAACGAGAGGTGCTTCCATTGACACAGACAAACTTCTGACAGGGTCGACGCGACGGACACACGGAATTAGGAGCAGGAGTCCCCCAGTGAGCCTGCTCCGCCATTCCTCATGATCATGGCTGACCTTGGGCTACCCCTCGACATTCCCGCTCGCTCTCCCGTATCCCTTAACTCCCCGTGTGACCAGAAATCCGCCCGTCCCACAGCCTGAGACATATTCAGCTACGGGGCTCCCACAGTCCTCTGGGAGGAGAGATAGGGAATTCCAAAGATTCACAACCCTTTGAGTGAAGGAACCTCTCCTCATCTCAGTCCTAAAGCACCGCAGTGAATAACCTCATGTTCCCCAGCGATATATCTCCATCTGTCGTTGTGTTAGATTCCACCCCCCCCCCCCCCCCCCCCCCCCCACCCCCCCCCCCGACCTGTCTGACCAGCGGAAACAACCCCTCAGTACCCACCTAATCAAACCCCCTTCGGAATCCTGCAGCGACCAATGAGGGCGACACGGTGGCGCAGTGGGTTGGCACTGCTGCCTCACAGCGCCAGGGACCCGGGTTCAATCCCAGCGGCACGGTGGCGCAGTGGGTTAGCGCTGCTGCCTCACAGCGCCAGGGACCCGGGTTCGATTCCGGGCTTGGGGGTCACTGCTTGTGTGGAGTTTGTACCTTCTCCCCGTGTCTGCGTGGGTTTCCCCCAGTTTCCTCCCACACTCCAAAGATGTGGAGGTTCGGCTTCCCTTAGTTAAGTTACGCCCGGACCTATTCGTCTCTTTACCAAAAGCGGAGAGACGGATCCCCCTGGGTGGATCGTCTACAACACATGGTCACAGTCGCAAAGTAAGGGGTCAAACCATCGAGGAGTGAGGGTTTTCTTCACTGGAAAGGGTTGGAATCTTTTCCCCAGGGAGCTGCAGGCACTCGGATGTTGAGCACATTCGGACGGCCGTGGAGATATCTTTAAACTCAAAATGAAGGGAGTGGGGGGAGAAGAGGCAGACGTCCAGCCCCGGACTTGCAGAATGGTGTAGCAGGCTCGATGGGCCAAATGGCCTACTCCTGCTCCGATTGAGGGTATACGGGCCAGGGTGAGTTACTGGAGGGTACACAGGACGAGCGAGGAGAGAACACACAGGGAAAGGGGGAGCGTGGGAATTCATTCCAACATCAAGATTCAAGGAACAACTCAACGCACATCACACGACGGTAATTAACTCGGTATTTAGACGAACAGAAGTTAACGGAAAAATTACAACAAACGAGAAGGACGTCAAACTTTCCGGCAGGATGTGCAATACAGGTGAAGGTCAGAGTGTCAGTCACAGAGAGTTCAGTACTTTCCAATCGAAGTGACAGGGATTCCAAGGACAGGTACAGCACGGGGTTAGATACAGAGTAAAGCTCCCTCTACACTGTCCCCCATCAAACACTCCCAGGACAGGTACAGCACGGGGTTAGATACAGAGTAAAGCTCCCTCTACACTGTCCCCATCAAACACTCCCAGGACAGGTACAGCACGGGGTTAGATACAGAGTAAAGCTCCCTCTACACTGTCCCCCATCAAACACTCCCAGGACAGGTACAGCACGGGGTTAGATACAGAGTAAAGCTCCCTCTACACTGTCCCCATCAAACACTCCCAGGACAGGTACAGCACGGGGTTAGATACAGAGTAAAGCTCCCTCATCACTGTCCCCATCAAACACTCCCAGGACAGGGACAGCACGGGGTTAGATACAGAGTAAAGCTCCCTCTACACTGTCCCCCATCAAACACTCCCAGGACAGGTACAGCACGGGGTTAGATACAGAGTAAAGCTCCCTCTACACTGTCCCCCATCAAACACTCCCAGGACAGGGACAGCACGGGGTTAGATACAGAGTAAAGCTCACTCTACACTGTCCCCCATCAAACACTCCCAGGACAGGTGCAGCACGGGGTTAGATACAGAGTAAAGCTCCCTCTACACTGTCCCCCATCAAACACTCCCAGGACAGGTACAGCACGGGGTTAGATACAGAGTAAAGCTCCCTCTACACTGTCCCCCATCAAACACTCCCAGGACAGGTACAGCATGGGGTTAGATACAGAGTAAAGCTCCCTCTACACTGTCCCCCATCAAACACTCCCAGGACAGGTACAGCACGGGGTTAGATACAGAGTAAAGCTCCCTCTACACTGTCCCCATCAAACTCTCCCAGGGCAGGTACAGCACGGGGTTAGATACAGAGTAAAGCTCCCTCTACACTGTCCCCATCAAACACTCCCAGGACAGGTACAGCACGGTGTTAGATACAGAGTAAAGCTCCATCTACACTGTCCCCATCAAACACTCCCAGGACAGGTACAGCACGGGGTTAGATACAGAGTGAAGCTCCCTCTACACTGTCCCCATCAAACACTCCCAGGACAGGTACAGCACGGGTTAGATACAGAGTAAAGCTCCTTCTACACTGTCCCCATCAAACACTCCCAGGACAGGTACAGCACGGGGTTAGATACAGAGTAAAGCTCCCTCTACACTGTCCCCCATCAAACACTCCCAGGACAGGTACAGCACGGGGTTAGATACAGAGTAAAGCTCCCTCTACACTGTCCCCCATCAAACACTCCCAGGACAGGTACAGCACGGGGTTAGATACAGAGTAAAGCTCCCTCTACACTGTCCCCCATCAAACACTCCCAGGACAGGTACAGCACGGGGTTAGATACAGAGTAAAGCTCCCTCTACACTGTCCCCATCAAACTCTCCCAGGACAGGTACAGCACGGGGTTAGATACAGAGTAAAGCTCCCTCTACACTGTCCCCATCAAACACTCCCAGGACAGGTACAGCACGGTGTTAGATACAGAGTAAAGCTCCATCTACACTGTCCCCATCAAACACTCCCAGGACAGGTACAGCACGGGGTTAGATACAGAGTAAAGCTCCTTCTACACTGTCCCCATCAAACACTCCCAGGACAGGTACAGCACGGGGTTAGATACAGAGTAAAGCTCCCTCTACACTGTCCCCCATCAAACACTCCCAGGACAGGTACAGCACGGGGTTAGATACAGAGTAAAGCTCCCTCTACACTGTCCCCCATCAAACACTCCCAGGACAGGTACAGCAGCGAATGTATCTCAACGTGAGGCTTTCCCTGAGAGAAGGGTTAAAGCAGAATGGGGGATACAGAGTGTGTGGTTGGAATGTTTCTCTATTCCTGCAATACAGTTAAATTCCACAGTGTGGAGCCAGAGCTCCACGTTGAGACAGAACAGCCTCCTGATTGCTGAGGAATTCGCCCAGCCAGCACCATCTCTCCTGCTCGTGAGCAGGTGCCAAACTCTCTCCCAATCGCTCACACAGGCCCTGCGGTTCATAGAATCCTACAGTGCAGAAGGAGGCCATTCAGCCCATTGGGTCTGTACTGACTACAATCCCACCCAGGCCCTACCCCCATAACCCCATGCCTTTACCCTGCTAGTCCCCCTGACACTAAGGGGCACGGCCAATCCACCTAACCTGCACATCTTTCGGAATGTGGGAGGAAACCGGAGCACCCGGAGGAAACCCACGCAGACACGGGGAGAACATGCAGACTCCACACAGACAGTGACCCGAGCCGGGAATCGAACCCGGGTCCCTGGCGCTGTGAGGCAGCAGTGCTAACCACTGTGCCACCAGGGTTAAAGGCCTTCTGGACACACTGACCCCACTCACAAGCCCATTTACACTACAGCACCTTATTGCTATGGCAACACGCTGGCTTTACTCTGCCTCTGGGGGTCGGGCCTGGGTGGGATTGTGGTCGGTGCAGACTCGATGGGCCGAATGGCCTCCTTCTGTACTGTAGGGTTTCTATGATTTCTATGATGAGCTCCGTGTGGGGTCCACATCACCAACCCCACAATCCAACACTTCGAGCCGGGCTTCAGGTTCAGAGGTCAGGCTTAGGGTGAACATGTCGCAGTGAGATTGGGGTGCATGGGATGGAGTTAGAGGTGAGGTCAGGGTTCATTCAGGCTGAGGTCGAGGCTTGGGGTGAGGTCGGGGTTCTGCGTGAGGTCAGGGTTCGGGGGGGGGGTTCAGGGTGATGTCGGGGTTCAGAGTTGAGGCCGGGGAGGGTTGAAGTCAGGGTTATGCCAAGGTCAGGGTTTGCGGGTTGGGTCGTGGTTACAGTGACTTCCGATGAGGTTGGCGTGAGGATTGAGGTCAGGGTTGGGGGTGAGAGGTCAGGGGGAATGGGTTGGGGTTAAAGGTCAGGGTTGGGGGTGAGAGGTCAGGGGAAATGGGTTGGGGTGGGAGGTCAGGGTTGGGGGTGGGAGGTCAGGGTGAATGGGTTGGGGTTAGAGGTCAGGGGTGTGGGTTAGAGGTCAGGGTGAATGGGTGATGGTGAGAGGTCAGGGTTGTGGGTGAAAGGTCACGGTGGGGGGTGAGAGGTCAGGGTGAATGGGTTGGGGTGAGAGGTCAGGGTTGGGTGAGGTCAGGGTGAATGGGTTGGGTGAGAGGTCACTTTGGTGTTAGAGGTCAGGGTGAATTGGTTGAGGTGAAAGGTCAGGGTTGGGGGTGAGGTCCGGTTGAATGGGTTGGGGTGAAAGGTTAGGGTTGGGGGTGAGAAGTCAGCGTGAACGGATTGGGGTGAGAGGTCAGGGTGAATGGGTTGGGATTAGAGGTCAGAGTTGGGGTGAGGTCAGGGTGAATGGGTTGGGGTGACAGGTCAGGGTTGGGGGTGAGAGGTCAGGGTTCAGGTGAGAGGTCAGCATTCAGGTGAGAGGTCAGAATGAATAGCTTGGGGTGAGCAGTCAGGGTGAATGGGTTGGGGTGAGAGGTCAGGGTTCAGGTGAGAGGTCAGAGTTAGAGGTCAGGGTTGGGAATGTGAGGTCAGAGTGAATGGGTGGGGGTGAGAGGTCAGATTGGGGGTGAGAGGTCAGGGTGAATGGGTGGGGGTGAGAGGTCAGAGTTGGGGTTAGAGGTCAGGGTGAATGGGTTGGGGTGACAGGTCAGGGTTCAGGTGAGAGGTCAGCGTTCAGGTGAGAGGTCAGAATGAATAGCTTGGGGTGAGAGGTCAGGGTTAGAGGTCAGGGTTGGGGGTGAGAGGTCAGAGTGAATAGGTTGGGGTGAGAGCTCAGGGTTGGGTGAGGTCAGGGTGAATGGGTTGGGCTGAGAGGTCAGGTTTGGGGTTAGAGGTCAGGATGGATGGGTTGGGGTGAGAGGTCGGGGTGGGGGTGAGAGGTCAGGCTGAATGGGTTGGGGTGAGAGGTCAGGGTGAATGGTTTGGGGTTAGAGGTCAGGGTTGGGGGCGAGTGGTCAGGGTGAATGGTTTGGGGTTAGAGGTCAGGGTTCAGGATGAATGCATCAAAAGCCACGGATGCTAAAATCAGCAGAAAAGCGGGAATCTCCAATGGGAAGGAGGGAACGCGATCGCTGACTGGAGTCAAGGGGTCAGGTTTGTGTGTCAGGGGTGGGGGGTGGTGAATATCTCAGGGGGGGTTCGATCAAACCCTCAGCACCTGCACAAGACCAAATCAATCAAACAGGGATATTTACTGATTGTTCATCACAGACAGGAACAGCCGCACACAGACACACAACCACAGCGACAAGTAACCATCAACAATTCAAACCAGCGCCTGAACTCGTTCGAACCAGCAGGGAAATAATCAGCAGCTCGTGACCTTCTGCTCCCTGTGGCTCAGTAACTAACGCGAGGGGTGAACTATCGGAGAAGCGGCAGAACCTATCTGTGGTTTCTCAGTCACTCGGTCCAGGGAGAGCTCCGGTCAGCGGGAAGGTGCGAGTGTTTCCACGGGTGCTGAACCGAGGGGAGTGGCTCAGAGCTCACCCTTCACTGCAGGGCCTTGGGCGTTGCCAAGCTTCCTCCATCGCTGCCCACTCAGTGCCAGCGTGTGGCAGCGGGGGCCAAGGCAAGCCCAGAGCTGAGGGGAGGAATCTCAATGCCGTCTGGAGTCTGGCCCGGCTCACAGCGATGTGGAGATGCTGGCGTTTACCCCGGCTCACAACAACAGATCAATCTTACAAATGAGCCTCGGAACATAGAACAGAATCCTTCCAGCGCAGAAAGAGGCCATTCGGCCCATCGAGTCTGCACCAACTCTCCGACAAGGCATCCGACCTGAACCTTTTCCCTATAACCCGACATATTAATCCCACTAATTACCCTAACCTGCACATCTTTGGACACTGAGGGGCAACTTGCTGTTTCGAATTCCCCGTAACCTGCACATCTTTAGAAACTGAGGGGCAATTTAGCATGGCCAATCCACCTAACCTGCACATCTTTGGAAACTAATGGGAAATTTTGCATGGCCAATCCACCTAACCTGCAGATCTTTGGACCCGAAGGGGCAATTTAGCATGGCCAATCCCCCTAACCTGCACATCTTTGGAAACTAATGGGAAATTTTGCATGGCCAATCCACCTGATCTACACATCTTTGGACACTAAGGGGTAATTTAGCATGGCCAATCCATCTAATCTACACGTCTTTGGACACTAAGGGATAATTTAACATGGCCAATCCCCCTAACCTACACATCTTTGGACACTAAGGGGCAATTTAGCATGGCCAATCCACCTAACCTACACATCTTTGGACACTAAGGGCCAATTTAGCATGGCCAATCCACCTAACCTGCAGATCTTTGGACCCGAAGGGACAATTTAATATGCCCAATCCACCTAACCTACACATCTTTGGACACTAAGGGCCAATTTAGCATGGCCAATCCACCTAACCTGCACATCTTTGGACACTAAGGGCCAATTTAGCATGGCCAATCCACCTAACCTGCACATCTTTGGACACTAAGGGCCAATTTAGCATGGCCAATCCACCTAACCTGCACATTTTGGGAGTGTGGGAGAAACCGGAGCGCCCGGAGGAAACCCACGCAGACACGGGGAGAACATGCAAACTCCACACAGACGGTGACCCAAGCCGGGAATCGAACCCGGGTCCCTGGCGCTGTGAGGCCACAGTGCTAACCCACTGTGTATGTTAGGTAGAGCTTTAATGGGGGTGGAGGTGGGTGGTGGAGGGGGAAGCGGGGAGGGAGAGATTGGGGAGGAGAGAATGAGAAGGCGTTGAGAGTTTGCAGAGAGATGCACAACCGCAGTTGGGGAAAGGGCTCCGAGGCTCCAGAACGAGAAAGCAGTGCCTTGTAGGGAGGTCGGGGAGCGGCGGGAGGAAGGGGTTAGATCGGGGAAACAGAGGGTGACGCTGCAGTCAATTCATTTCACACAGAGAGCGGGTCGTACCTTCATCGGCGAGATGTGTGAGTGAGAGACGTAGCCATGAACATTCTCGATTTGAGAGAGATTCTTCTCTGAAACGTGGACAAGCTCTGGCCCCTTCATCTGATTGGGTAGGTGCGCTGGACTGTGCTCCAAGGGCGGAGTATCTTCATCTTGGTACCGATATTTCTGCAGACAAACAGACCGAATAAAATCAAAATCCAGCCGGCCAAATTCTCAATCAACACAATAATACTATTAAAAATCAACAACATTCACTGTGACTGACCCCAGTGTGACACAGCGACCTGTCCCACCAGTACTGTACCCCAGTGTGACACAGAGACCCATCCCCACCAGTACTGTACCCCAGTGTTATACAGCGACAGACCCGTCCCCACCAGTACTGTATCCCAGTGTTATACAGCGACAGACCCGTCCCCACCAGTACTGTATCCCAGTGTTATACAGCGACAGACCCATCCCCACCAGTACTGTACCCCAGTGTTATACAGCGACAGACCCATCCCCACCAGTACTGTACCCCAGTGTGACACAGCGACCTGTCCCCACCAGTACTGTACCCCAGTGTGACACAGAGACCCATCCCCACCAGTACTGTACCCCAGTGTGACACAGCGACCTGTCCCCACCAGTACTGTGCCCCAGTGTGACACAGAGACCCATCCCTACCAGTACTGTGCCCCAGTGTGACACAGCAACCCATCCCTACCAGTACTGTACCCCAGTGTGACACAGAGACCCATCCCTACCAGTACTGTACCCCAGTGTGACACAGAGACCCATCCCTACCAGTACTGTGCCCCAGTGTTAGACAGTGACAGGGCTGAAAAATGGCAAATGGAGTTTAACCCTGATGAATGTGAGGTGATTCATTTTGTTAGGACTAATTTAAATGTGGATTACAGGGTCAAAGGTAGGGTTCTGAAGACTGTGGAGGAACAGAGAGATCTTGGGGTCCATATCCACAGATCTCTAAAGGTTGCCACTCAAGTGGATAGAGCTGTGAAGAAGGCCTATAGTGTGTTAGCTTTTATTAACAGGGGGTTGGAGTTTAAGAGCCGTGGGGTTATGCTGCAACTGTACAGGACCTTGGTGAGACCACATTTGGAATATTGTGTGCAGTTCTGGTCACCTCACTATAAGAAGGATGTGGAAGCGCTGGAAAGAGTGCAGAGGAGATTTACCAGGATGCTGCCTGGTTTGGAGGGTAGGTCTTATGAGGAAAGGTTGAGGGAGCTAGGGCTGTTCTCTCTGGAGCGGAGGAGGCTGAGGGGAGACTTAATAGAGGTTTATAAAATGATGAAGGGGATAGATAGAGTGAACGTTCAAAGACTATTTCCTCGGGTGGATGGAGCTATTACAAGGGGGCATAACTATAGGGTTCGTGGTGGGAGATACAGGAAGGATATCAGAGGTAGGTTCTTTACGCAGAGAGTGGTTGGGGTGTGGAATGGACTGCCTGCAGTGATAGTGGAGTCAGACACTTTAGGAACATTTAAGCGGTTATTGGATAGGCACATGGAGCACACCAGGATGATAGGGAGTGGGATAGCTTGATCTTGGTTTCAGATAAAGCTCGGCACAACATCGTGGGCCAAAGGGCCTGTTCTGTGCTGTACTGTTCTATGTTCTATGACAGACCCGTCCCCACCAGTACTGTACCCCAGTGTTATACAGTGACAGACCCGTCCCCACCAGTACTGTACCCCAGCGTTATACAGCGACAGACCCGTCCCCACCTGTACTGTACCCCAGTGTTATATAGTGACAGACCCGTCCCCACCAGTACTGTACCCCAGTGTTATACAGTGACACACCCGTCCCCACCAGTACTGTAACCCAGTGTTATACAGTGACAGACCCGTCCCCACCAGTACTGTACCCCAGTGTTATACAGTGACAGACCTGTCCCCACCAGTACTGCATCCCAGTGTTATACAGTGACAGACCTGTCCCCACCAGTACTGTACCCCAGTGTTATACAGTGACAGACCCGTCCCCACCAGTACTGTACCCCAGTGTTATACAGTGACAGACCCGTCCCCACCAGTACTGTACCCCAGTGTTATACAGTGACAGACCCGTCCCCACCAGTACTGTACCCCAGTGTTATACAGTGACAGACCCGTCCCCACCAGTACTGTACCCCAGTGTTATACAGTGACAGACCCGTCCCCACCAGTACTGTACCCCAGTGTTATACAGTGACAGACCTGTCCCCACCAGTACTGTAACCCAGTGTTATACAGTGACACACCCGTCCCCACCAGTACTGTACCCCAGTGTTATACAGCGACAGACCTGTCCCCACCAGCACTGTAACCCAGTGTTATACAGTGACCTAACCCCACCAGTACTGTACCCCAGTATTATACAGCGACCCATCCCCACCAGTACTGTACCCCAGTGTTATACAGCGACAGACCCGTCCCCACCAGTACTGTACCCCAGTGTTATACAGCGACAGACCCATCCCCACCAGTACTGTACCCCAGTGTTATACAGCGACAGACCCATCCCCACCAGTACTGTACCCCAGTGTTATACAGCGACAGACCCGTCCCCACCAGTACTGTACCCCAGTGTTATACAGTGACAGACACGTCCCCACCAGTCCTGTACCCGAGTGTTATACAGCGACAGACCCGTCCCCACCAGTACTGTACCCCAGTGTTATACAGTGACAGACCCGTCCCCACCAGTACTGTACCCCAGTGTTATACAGCGACAGACCCGTCCCCACCAGTACTGTACCCCAGTGTTATACAGTGACAGACCCGTCCCCACCAGTACTGTACCCCAGTGTTATACAGTGACAGACACGTCCCCACCAGTCCTGTACCCCAGTGTTATACAGTGACAGACCTGTCCCCACCAGTACTGTACCCCAGTGTTATACAGTGACAGACCCATCCCCACCAGAATACCACATGCAACCCTCATTGCATCGGCTTCAAATAACTATAACTTGGCTGACAGCACGTATACATTTCTTCAAAAAAGCGATACGGTAGCACAGTGGTTAGCACTGCTGCCTCACAGCACCAGGGACCCGGGTTCGATTCCCGGCTTGGGTCACTGTCTGTGTGGAGTTTGCACGTCTTCCCCGTGTCTGCGTGGGTTTCCTCCGGGTGCTCCGGTTTCCTCCCACAGTCTGAAAGATGTACTGGTTCGGGTGCATTGACCCGAACAGGCGCCGGAGTGTGGCAACTGGAGGAATCTCACTGCAACTTCATTGCGGTGTTAGTATTATCCTTACTTGTGACTCATAAATAAACTTCAAATGAAGGAAAACCCCAGAAAGGCCAGTCAATCATCACTGACAAAGGAAGTTAAAGATCGCATGAGATTATAAGAAAAGGTTCATAAAGTTGCCAAAAATATTCATAAACCTGAGAAACTTGAGAAAGCATTCTTTCTGGTTGTATCACAGCTTGGTCCGGGCTCCTGCTCTGCCCAAGACCGCAAGGAACTACAAAAGGTCGTGAATGTAGCCCAATCCATCACGCAAACCAGCCTCCCATCCATTGACTCTGTCTACACTTCCCGCTGACTCGGGGAAAAGCAGCCAGCATAATTAAGGACCCCACGCACCCCGGACATTCTCTCTTCCACCTTCTTCCCTCGGGAAAAAGATACAAAAGTCTGAGGTCACGTACCAACCGACTCAAGAACAGCTTCTTCCCTGCTGCCGTCAGACTTTTGAATGGACCTACCTCGCATTAAGTTGATCTTTCTCTACACCCGAGCTATGACTGTAACACTACATTCTGCACTCTCTCCTTTCCTTCTCTATGAACGGTATGCTTTGACTGTATAGTGCGCAAGAAACAATACTTTTCACTGTGTCCCAGTACATGTGACAATAATAAATCAAATCTATGTACTCTATGAACAGTATGCTTTGTCTGTATAGCGCGCAAGAAACAATACTTTTCACTGTATCCCAGTACATGTGACAATAATAAATCAAATCTATGTACTCTATGAACAGTATGCTTTGTCTGTATAGCGCGCAAGAAACAATACTTTTCACTGTGTCCCAGTACATGTGACAATAATAAATCAAATCTATGTACTCTATGAACGGTATGCTTTGTCTGTATAGCGCGCAAGAAACAATACTTTTCACTGTGTCCCAGTACATGTGACAATAATAAATCAAATCAAAAAGGATTGGGTGGTTTTTAGGATTGTTAAACAATGGATCAGAAACCCCAAAGTATGTTATGAAGCCCGCCTAAAGTCCAAAGATTTTTTCTATCTTGGCACCAGTGTGAGGATGAGGTGTTTAACTCCAGGTGTGAATCTATTGACTCACTGGGAAGCTTTTGTCAAAACAGACTTTCTTTAACAATACGGTTTAACGATAGCAAATGAATTAGCGTAACTTTTATCAACTGAAATACTTCAACATGACAGGATACAATTCTTAACTGCTGACCTATCTCCGTTAGTTCCAATTCAAGCAATATTCCTCTTATAGACTTAAATTCCTCTCCAAAACCAGTTAACTACGCACATGATTACAAGTTTGTACTTGAGCTGTCAGTCCTCAACCTCCAGAACACTTCTGGAGAGAGAGAGAGAGACCTATTTCCGCTCGCAGGTCCCAAACAGCAGCCTCCAGAGAGAGAGAGAGAGAGAAAGACCTCTTGCTTCTTTCGGAACCCGGCAGTAACTGCCTGCTTTTCCCTGTAAGCTTAGCTCCACGCCTTAAACGCATAAACCGAATCAAAGCCCCTACTCTGAAACCCCAGGAGATAAGCCAAAGTAAACAAAATTGCATTAACTCAGGCTGAAACAACCGCATCTCCGAGCTAAGATCAATGATTAGCCTGTGTTCTCAGCCTGGTGCAGACAAATCAGCACCGTGTAAAACAGAGCTGAATTTTAAACATACCCCATACGAGAAACATTGCTAAAAGGCACAGTATCATCACAAAATAAAGGAAGGCCAAGAATCTAATGAAGAAAGGGAGAATGGAATATGAACGCAAAACATAAAAGCTTCGACTGATATACTTTTCAAGTTTTTTTTCAAGGTTTATTTATTAGTGTCACAAGTAGGCTTACATTAACACTGCAATGAAGTTACTGTGAAAATCCCCTAGTCGCCACACAAAAGAAATTGGAGTTTTTTGAGGATGTAACTATTAGGGTAGATAAAGGGGAACCAGTAGATGTAGTATACCTAGATTTCCAAAAGGTATTTGAGAGGGCGCCACACAAAAGCAGTAAAGGGCAAGATAAGGACTATCTTTGGAGAGAGTGCAGAGGAGGTTTACCAGGATGTTGCCTGGTATGGAGGGGCTTAGTTATGAGGAGAGATTGGGTAAACTGGGCTTATTTTCACTGGAAAGACGGAGGATGAGGGGAGACTTAATAGAGGTGTATAAAATTATGAAAGGCATCGATAGGGTGAACGGTGGGAAGCTTTTCCCCAGGTCGGTGGTGACGTTCACGAGGGGTCATAGGTTCAAGGTGAAGGGGCGGGGGGAGGTTTAACACAGATATCAGAAGGACTTATTTTACACAGAGGGTGGTTGGGGCCTGGAATGCGCTGCCGGGCAAGGTGGTGGAGGCGGACACACTGGGAACGTTTAAGACTTATCTAGACAGCCACATGAACGGAGTGGGAATGGAGGGATACAAAAGGATGGTCTAGTTTGGACCAGGGAGCGGCGCGGGCTTGGAGGGCCGAAGGGCCTGTTCCTGTGCTGTATTGTTCTTTGTTCTTTAACCAGCACGTCTTTCAGACTGTGGGAGGAAACCGGAGAACCCGGAGGAAACCCACGCAGACACGGGGAGAACGTGCAGACTCCGCACAGACAGTGACCCAAGGCCGGGAATCGAACTCAGATCCCTGGCGCTGTGAGGCAGCCCTTATCTTGCCTCTTACTCCTTTTGTGTGACGCCCTCTCAAGTGCCTTTTGGAAATCTAGGTACACTACATCTACCGGTTCCCCTTTATCGCCCCTAATAGGTACATCCTCAAAAAACTCCAATTTTGTTTGTGTGGCGACTGGGGGATTTTCACAGGAACTTCATTGCAGTGTTAATGTAAGCCTTACTTGTGACACTAATAAATAAACCTTGAAAAAAAAGCAGCTTTGAAAAAGGGCTAGCTGGACTCGAAACGTCAGCCCTTTTCTCTCCTTACAGACGCTGCCAGACCCGCTGAGATTTTCCAGCTTTTTAAAAGACAAAGTTGTACCCGCCTCTACTACTGCCTCTGGCAGCTTGTTCCAGACACTCACCACCCTCTGTGTGAAAAAATTGCCCCTCTGGACACTTTTGTACCTCTCCCCTCTCACCTTAAACCTATGCCCTCTAGATTTAGACTCCCCTACCTTTGGGAAAAGGGGGCGGCACGGTAGCACAGTGTTTAGCACTTCTGCTTCGCAGCTCCAGGGACCTGGGTTCGATTCCCGGCTTGGGTCACTGTCTGTGTGGAGTTTGCACATTCTCCTCGTGTCTGCGTGGGTTTCCTCCGGGTGCTCCGGTTTCCTCCCACAGTCCAAAGATGTGCGGGTTAGGTTGATTGGCCATGCTAAAATTGCCCTTAGTGTCCTGGGATGCGTAGATTAGAGGGATTAGCGGGTAAAATATGTAGGGATATGGGGGTAGGGCCTGGGTGGGATTGTGGTGGGTGCAGACTTGATGGGCCGAATGGCCTCTTTCTGTACTGTAGGGTTTCTATGATTTCTATCTAGCTGATCTATGCCCCTAATTATTTTATAGACCTCTATAAGATCACATCTAAGTCTCCTACACTCCAGGGAAAAAAGTCCCAGTCTATCCAGCTTCTCCTTACAACTCAAACCATCAAGTCCCGGAAGCATCCTAGTAAATCTCTTCTGCATTCTTTCTAGTTTAATAATATCCTTTCTATAATAGGGTGACCAGAACCGTACACAGTATTCCAAGTGTGGCCTCACCAATGTCTTGTACAACTTCAACAAGACGTCCCAACTCCTGTATTCAATGTTCTGACCAATGAAACCAAGCATGCTGAATGCCTTCTTCACCACTCTGTCCACCTGTGACTCCACTTTCAAGGAGCTATGAACCTGTACCCCTGGACCTCTTTGTTCTATAAATCTCCCCAAAACACTACCATGAACTGAGTTCGATCTACCAAAATGCTTCACCTCGCATTTATCAAAATTAAACTCCATCTGCCATTCGTCAGCCCACTGGCCCAATTGATCAAGATCCCGTTGCAATCGGAGATAACCTTCCTCACTGTCCACAACGCCACCAATCCTGGTGCTGAAATCTATTACAAAGGGTGTGATAGATGGATATTTGGACAATCAGGATCTGGTTGGGCAGACTCAACGTGGACTAACGAATGGGAAATCATGTTTGACAAACTTGTTGGGAGCTTTTTCGAAAACGTTACCACCAAGATTGATTTTTTTAATTCTTCATTCATGGCTCACCAGCATTTATTGCCCATCCCTAGTTGCCCTTGAGAAGGTGGTGGTGAGCTGCCTTCTTGATCCACTGATACAACTGAGTGTCTCGCCAGGCCACTTCAGAGGGCAGTTGAGAGTCAACCACATTGGCTGTGGCTCTGAAGTCACATGTAGGCCAGACCGGGTAAGGACGGCAGATTTCCTTCCCTAAAGGGGCATTAGGGCGGCACAGTGGCACAGTGGATAGCCCTGCTGCCTCACCGCGCCAGGGACCTGCTTGGGTCACTGTCTGTGCGGAGTCTGCACCTTCTCCCCGTGTCTGCGTGGGTTTCCTCCGGGTGCTCCGGTTTCCTCCCGCAGTCCAAAGATGTGCGGGTTAGGTGGATTGGCCATGTTAACTTGTCCCTTAATGTCAGGGGGACTAGATAGGGTAAATGCATGGGGTTGTGTGGGGATGGGGTCTGGATGGGATTGTGGTCGGTGCAGACTCGATGGACCAAATGGCCTCCTTCTGCACTGTAGGATTCTACGATTCTAGCGAACCAGATGGGTTTTTCCGACAATGGTTTCATGGTCATCAGTAGAAACATAGAAAAACTACAGCACAAAACAGGCCCTTTGGCCCCACAAGTTGTGCCAAACATATCCCTACCTTTTAGGCCGACCTATAACCCTCCATCCTATTAAGTCCCATGTACTCATCCAGGAGTCTCTTCAAAGACCCTATTGAGTTCGCCTCCACAACCACTGACGGCAGCCGATTCCACTCGCCCACCATCCTCTGTGTGAAAAACTTCCCCCTAACATCTCCCCTGTACCTACCCCCCAGCACCTTAAACCTGTGTCCCCTCGTAGCAGCCATTTCCACCCTGGGAAAAAGTCTCTGAGAGTCCACCCGATCTATGCCTCTCAACATCTTATACACCTCTATTAGGTCTCCTCTCATCCTACGTCTCTCCAAGGAGAAAAGACCGAGCTCCCTCGGCCTATCCTCATAAGGCATGCCACTCAATCCAGGCAACATCCTTGTAAATCTCCTCTGCACCCTTTCCATTTTTCCCACATCCTTCCTGTAATGAGGCGACCAGAACTGAGCACAGTACTCCAAGTAGATTCTTAATTCCAGATAGTTTTTATTGGATTTTTATTGGATTCAAATTCCACCATGTGCTGTGGCATTTGAACCGTGGTTCCCGGAAGATTAGCGGAGTTTCTGGATGAATTCAAAGACTATTTCCTCGGGTGGATGGAGCTGTTACAAGGGGGCATAACTATAGGGTTCGTGGTGGGAGATACAGGAAGGATATCAGAGGTAGGTTCTTTACGCAGAGAGTGGTTGGGGTGTGGAATGGACTGCCTGCAGTGATAGTGGAGTCAGACACTTTAGGAACATTTAAGCGGTTATTGGATAGGCACATGGAGCACACCAGGATGATAGGGAGTCGGATAGCTTGATCTTGGTTTCAGAGAAAGCTCGGCACAACATCGTGGGCCGAAGGGCCTGTTCTGTGCTGTACTGTTCTATAATACCAGCAGTGTTGATGGATGTGGTACATTTAGACTTTCAGAAGGTTGTTCAGTAAAATGAAAGCACGTGGGACAGGAGGTACCATATTGTCATGGATTGAGGATTGACTAACTGTTAGAAAAGAGATGAGGAATAAATGGGTCATTCTCGCGTTGGCAGGCTCAGGATAGTGGGGAACCACAAGGATCAGTACTCGGGCTCCAGCTGCTCACTATATATATGTATCAATGATTTCGATGTGGGAACCAAATGTAATATTTCCAAGTTGGTGAATAATAAAAGGTGAGGTCGGAATCTGTCAGGAGGAAAATATAAAGAAGGATTTGGACAGACTTAGTGAGTGGCTAAGATCATGACAGATGAAATACAATGTGGAAAGATGTAAAGTTATCCACGAAAAGGAACGGACGTGCAGACTATTTCCCAGTTGGGAAGAGATTAGAAAGTGTGGATGTACAGAGGGACCAGGGTGTCCTTGTCCATACGTCACTGGAAGCTAACATGCAGATGCAGCAAGCTATCAGGAAAGCTAATGGAATGTTATCAGAAGATTAGAGAACTGGAATAGTGAGGTCTTGCTTCACTTGTATAGGAGCTTGGGTTAGACTGCACCTGGAGGAAGCATGGACACCCGACCTCAGTAAGGAGAGTATTGCCAGAGAGGGAAGCTCCTACAATGTTCCCTATCTCTGCAACACACTCCAGCTCCTACAATGTTCCCTATCTCTGCAACACACTCCAGCCCCTACAATTATCTCTATCTCTGTAACCTCCTCCAACATCTACAACTCCCCCTATCTCTGTAACCTCCTCCTGCCCCAACACCCCCTCCCTATCTCTGTAACCTCCTCCAGTCCCTACACCCCTCCCTACCTCTGTAACCTCCTCCAGCCCCGACACCCCCTCCCTATCTCTGTAACACCCTCCTGCCCCAACACCCCCTCCCTATCTCTGTAACCTCCTCCAGTCCCTACACCCCTCCCTACCTCTGTAACCTCCTCCAGCCCCTACACCCCCTCCCTATCTCTGTAACACCCTCCTGCCCCAATACCCCCTCCCTATCTCTGTAACCTCCTCCAGTCCCTACACCCCTCCCTACCTCTGTAACCTCCCCTAGCCCCTACACCCCTCCCTATCTCTGTAACCTCCTCCAGCACCCTACACCCCTCCCTATCTCTGTAACCTCCTCCAGCCCCCTACACCCCCTCCCTATCTCTGTAACCTCCTCCAGCCCCCAACACCCCCTCCCTATCTCTGTAACCTCCTCCAGCCCCCTACACCCCCTCCCTATCTCTGTAACCTCCCCTAGCCCCCACACCCCTCCCTATCTCTGTAACCTCCTCCAGCACCCTACACCCCTCCCTATCTCTGTAACCTCCTCCAGCCCCCTACACCCCCTCCCTATCTCTGTAACCTCCTACAGCCCCTACACCCCCTCCCTATCTCTGTAACCTCCTCCAGCCCCTACACCCCCTCCCTATCTCTGTAACCTCCTCCAGCCCCTACACCCCCTCCCTATCTCTGTAACCTCCTCCAGCCCCTACACCCCTTGGAAATCTCGAGGCTCCTCCAATTCTGGTCTCTCGAACATCCCCTGATTCCCATCACTCCAGCATCGGTGCCCATGCCTTCAGCTGCCTGGTAGAGGTGTGGGGGGGGGGGGGGGGGGGGGGGTTGCGGGGGGCTAAGCTCTGGAATTCCCTCCGTAAACCTCTCCTCCTCTCTCTCTCTCCCTCCTTCTATCTCTGTCTCTCTTTCTCTCTCTCTCTCTCGCTCTCTCTCTCTTTCTCTCCCCCTCCCTCTTGTCTTTCTCTCCCTCTCAATCGCCTCATTCAAGAAGCTCCTTAAATCCGACTTCTTTGACCGAGCTTTCGGCCACCTGTCCCGAAGATCTCAGTGTTTCATTTCGCTTGCTGATCCTTCCATGAACGGTGGTTTTCACACCTTGATTTGATTTGATTTATTATTGTCACATGTACTGGGACACAGTAAAATGTATTGTTTCTTGCACGCTGTACAGACAAAGCATACCGTTCATAGAGTACATAGATTTGATTTATTATTGTCACATGTATTGGGATACAGTGAAAAGTATTGTTTCTTGCGTGCTATACAGACAAAGCATACCGTTCATAGAGAAGGAAAGGAGAGAGTGCAGAATGTAGTGTTACAGTCATAGCTAGGGTGTAGAGAAAGATCAACTTAATGCGAGGTAGGTCCATTCAAAAGTCTGACAGCAGCAGGGAAGAAGCTGTTCTTGAGTCGGTTGGTCCGTGACCTCAGACTTTTGTATCTTTTTCCCGAGGGAAGAAGGTGGAAGAGAGAATGTCCGGGGTGCGTGGGGGTCCTTAATTATGCTGGTTGCTTTTCCCCCGAGGCTGTGGGAAGTGTAGACAGAGTCAATGGATGGGAGGCTGGTTTGCGTGATGGATTGGGCTACATTCACGACCTTTTGTAGTTCCTTGCGGTCTTGGGCAGAGCAGGAGCCCCATACCAAGCTGTGATACAACCAGAAAGAATGCTTTCTATGGTGCATCTGTAAAAGTTGGTGAGAGTCGTAGCTGACATGCCAAATTTCCTTCGTCTTCTGAGAAACTAGAGGCGTTGGTTTCTTAACCATAGTGTCGGCATGGGGGGGGGGGGACCAGGACAGGTTGTTGGTGATCTACACACCTAAAAACTTGAAGCTCTCGACCCTTTCTACTTCGTCCCCGTTGATGTAGACAGGGGCATGTTCTCCTTTACACTTCCTGAAGTCGATGACAATCTCCTTCGCTTCATTGGCATTGAGGGAGAGATTATTGTCGCCGCAGGTTGAAGGTGAAATGAATGAAGGAGTCGAATGAATCCACTGAGTGGTGCGGAACACAAGCAGGAGGCACCAGGGATGCTGGACACCAGGTTGCCAGGGACGGAGACTCACTTGGCAAGGAGTTAAAAGGGAGGAAGCGAAATAACATTAACGGAAAGAGGCGGCTTGCATTGAGCAGAGCTCAGAATGGAGAACAGACATTCGATCATGTCCGAACAGAGAGGGACACTCACTGCAAACTCAGTGACAGAGTAACCTGTCACAGGAAATAAGTGAACCCCAGCTGGCTTCCCTGTACGAGGCAGCAGAGAGCTCAGCAAACAATCATTCTCCATGAAGGATGCATTTCTCCTCCGTGTGCGGGTAAACTACTGTGAGAGAAGCTCATTTGCCTTCGAGTCAGGCAATCCGGACATACTCCAGGCGAACGCAACCACGTCAGTACTGAGGGAGTGCCGCACTGTCAGAGGGGCAGTGCTGAGGGAGTGCCGCACTGTCAGAGGGTCAGTACTGAGGGAGTGCCGCACTGTCAGAGGGGCAGTGCTGAGGGAGTGCCGCACTGTCAGAGGGGCAGTGCTGAGGGAGTGCCGCACTGTCAGAGGGGCAGTGCTGAGGGAGTGCCGCACTGTCAGAGGGGCAGTGCTGAGGGAGTGCCGCACTGTCAGAGGGTCAGTGCTGAGGGAGTGCCGCACTGTCAGAGGGTCAGTGCTGAGGGAGTGCCGCACTGTCAGAGGGGCAGGGCTGAGGGAGTGCCGCACTGTCAGAGGGTCAGTGCTGAGGGAGTGCCGCACTGTCTCAGGGTCAGTGCTGAGGGAGTGCCGCACTGTCAGAGAGTCAGTGCTGAGGGAGTGCCGCACTGTCAGAGGGTCAGTACTGAGGGAAACATACTATCAAAGCTGGCATTCTCAGGTGTGAAGATAAATCAAGGTTACAGCTTCCCACAGCAATAAGAGAATATCTCACGGTCACTACTGGCAGAACAGAGGGACTGTTTTCCCTGGGGTACTGGGTGGTAATGAAATCTTCACAAACAGATACACTGATCATTATTGCATTCTGGCTTGTGGGAGCTTGCTGTGCACATTTCAGCCACTCCATTTCCTACATTGTAACAGTGACTGCAACTTGGAAATAAGTTGGGTAAAGTACCCTGAAATCCAATTATTTCTTTCAAAACTGGAATCGCAGTGCAATCAGTTCCTTTACAACAGAGTAGAGAGAGCTTTACTCTGTATCTAACCCCGTGCTGTACCTGTCCTGGGAGTGTTTGATGGGGGACAGTGTAGAGGGAGCTTTACTCTGTATCTAACGCTGTGCTGTACCTGTCCTGGGAGTGTTTGATGGGGACAGTGTAGAGGGAACTTTACTCTGTATCTAACCCCGTGCTGTACCTGTCCTGGGAGTGTTTGATGGGGACAGTGTAGAGAGAGCTTTACTCTGTATCTAACCCCGTGCTGTACCTGTCCTGGGAGTGTTTGATGGGGGACAGTGTAGAGGGAGCTTTACTCTGTATCTAACCCCGTGCTGTACCTGTCCTGGGAGTGTTTGATGGGGACAGTGTAGAGAGAGCTTTACTCTGTATCTAACCCCGTGCTGTACCTGTCCTGGGAGTGTTTGATGGGGACAGTGTAGAGGGAGCTTTACTCTGTATCTAACCCCGTGCTGTACCTGTCCTGGGAGTGTTTGATGGGGACAGTGTAGAGGGAACTTTACTCTGTATCTAACCCCGTGCTGTACCTGTCCTAGGAGTGTTTGATGGGGACAGTGTAGAGAGAGCTTTACTCTGTACCTAACCCCGTGCTGTACCTGTCCTGGGAGTGTTTGATGGGGGACAGTGTAGAGGGAGCTTTACTCTGTATCTAACCCCGTGCTGTACCTGTCCTGGGAGTGTTTGATGGGGACAGTGTAGAGAGAGCTTTACTCTGTATCTAACCCCGTGCTGTACCTGTCCTGGGAGTGTTTGATGGGGACAGTGTAGAGGGAGCTTTACTCTGTATCTAACCCCGTGCTGTACCTGTCCTGGGAGTGTTTGATGGGGGACAGTGTAGAGGGAGCTTTACTCTGTATCTAACCCCGTGCTGTACCTGTCCCCGGAGTGTTTGACGGGGACAGTGTGGTGGAAATTCTATTTGGTTTCGCTGAGAACTGCCCACCCACCGAAATGGTCGTAAATAAATTGCTGATGGCAGGTGGCTGTGTGGGAATGTCGCACGGTCCGTGGATCCTGTTCTGAGGTCTCCAGGATCCCGGTTTATATTTTTAGTTACTGTGGGCTCGGAGATGAATCAACATTTAAACTGCGGAAGTGCTAACTATTTGTAATGTCAAGCAACACGGCGCCTAGCAACGGCCTCCCACGTCCCTGGTGCCCTGATGGATCTTGGGTCTCTCCACCTCTCCATGATGTGCGGAGGAGAGAGAGGGAGTGGGAGGAGGGAAGCGGAAGTGACTGACTCAATTTGCTCACGGAGGATTCGCAGTCGTGACGCCTGCCGAGCGAGCAGGGCTCCGAGAGCAGGAATCGCTGCTCCAGCACAGGTAGTGAGTGGCAAGCAGGAATCCGGGAATATGCAACAAGCAGGAATCCGGGAATGTGCGGCAAGCAGGAATCCGGGAATGTGCGGCAAGCATGAATCCGGGAATGTGCGGCGAGCAGGAATCCGGGAATGTGCAGCAAGCAGGAATCCAGGAATGTGGAGCGAGCAGGAATCCGGGAATGTGCAGCCAGCAGGAATCCAGGAACGTGCAGCAAGCAGGAATCCGGGAATGTGTGGCAAGCAGGAATCCGGGAATGTGCAGCAAGCAGGAATCTGGGAATGTGCGGAGAGCAGGAATCCGGGAATGTGCGGCAAGCAGGAATCCAGGAACGTGCAGCAAGCAGGAATCCGGGAATGTGCAGCAAGCAGGAATCCGGGAATGTGCAGCAAGCAGGAATCCGGGAATGTGCGGCCAGCAGGAATCCGGGAATGAAGCAATCGCAGCTGCAGTGTTGCTCAGAAAACTAAGGAAATTTGGCATATCTACATCAACGGGGACGAAGTAGAAAGGGTCGAGAGCTTCAAGTTTTTAGGGTCCAGATCACCAACAACCTGTCCTGGTCCCCCCCATGCCGACACTATAGTTAAGAAAGCCCCACCAACGCCTCTACTTTCTCAGAAGACTAAGGAAATTTGGCACGTCAGCTACGACTCTCACCAACTTTTACAGATGCACCATAGAAAGCATTCTTTCTGGTTGTAACACAGCTTGGTATGGGCTCCTGCTCTGCCCAAGACCGCAAGAAACTACAAAAGGTCGTGAATGTAACCCAATCCATCACGCAAACCAGCCTCCCATCCATTGACTCTGTCTACACTTCCCGCTGCCTCGCGAAAAGCAGCCAGCATAATCAAGGACCCCACGCGCCCCGGACATTCTCTCTTCCACCTTCTTCCATCGGGAAAAAGATACAAAAGTCTGAGGTCACGAACCGACCGACTCAAGAACAGCTTCTTCCCTGCTGCTGTCAGACTTTTGAATGGACCTACCTCGCATTAAGTTGATCTTTCTCTACACCCTAGCTATGACTGTAACACCACATTCTGCACCCTCTCCTTTCCTTCTCTATGAACGGTATGCTTTGTCTGTATAGGCACGCAAGAAACAATACTTTTCACTGTATCCCAGTACATGTGACAATAATACATAGAACATAGAAACATAGAAACCCTACAGTGCAGAAGGAGGCCATTCGGCCCATCGAGTCTGCACCGACCACCATCCCACCCAGGCCCTACCCCCACATATTTACCCACTAATCCCTCTAACCTACGAATCTCAGGGGCAATTTTAACCTGGCCAATCAACCTAACCCGCACATCTTTGGACTAAATAAATAAATCAAATCAAATGTAAATGTCTTCACCACCTCCACTCTCCGCCCGTCCACCGCCTGATTCTTGAATCTCTTAGTCCGAGAATCATAGAATCCTGACAGTGCAGAAGGAGGTCCTTTGGCCCATCGAGTCTGCACCGACCACAATCCCACCCAGGCCCTATTCCCGTAAACCCACACCTGTGTCCTCTCGTAGGAGCCATTTCCACCCTGGGAAAAAGCCTCTGAGAGTCCACCCGATCTATGCCTCTCAACATCTTATACACCTCTATTAGGATTCTCGGAGGCTTTTTCCCAGGGCTGAAATGGCTGCTACGAGAGGACACAGGTTTAAGGTGCTGGGGAGTAGGTACAGAGGAGATGTCAGGGGTAAGTTTTTCACTCAGAGGGTGGTGGGTGAGTGGAATCGGCTGCCGTCAGTGGTGGTGGAGGCAAACTCGATAGGGTCTTTTAAGAGACTTCTGGATGAGTGCATGGAGCTTAATAGGATTGAGGGTTATAGGTAGGTCCAGAAGGTAGGGATGTGTTCGGCACAACTTGTGGGCCGAAGGGCCTGTTTGTGCTGTATTTTTTCTATGTTCTAAAAATATCAGCCATGACTGAATGGCGGAACAGACCCGATGGGCCGAGTGGCCTAATTCTACTCCTATGTCTTGTGATCTTATGGTCTACTTGCAGGGATCAACAGTTGTCCAATTATCCATCTTCCCAAAGTCCCGCTCTTCCTCCTGACTGAGCCAGGTGTCGAGATATTTAAAACCCTCAGTAATGATAGCTCTCCGCTTCGGGTTCCAGCCGCAGGCTGTGGTTTGCAGTGAATAAGTTAGCATTGAGTTGGAGGAGGGCTTTGCCGTTAATGATCCAGCTTGGGGAGCAGTAACCAGCAGTCGGCACAGCCTGAAAGAGGCGGGAATGTCAATTCCCCGGGTCACTGCCTCACACTTGGTGCTGACGCAGCGCCAAGGCTCGAAAACATGAACTAAAATATAGGGCCTCACCCGTCACGCGTTAATTGCCTGGTACACGGGAGCACCTGAGGTACAAACTCACTCCTCGCTGGCTCCAGGAAAGATAGGAGATGCCGGACGGACATTGCGGCTCAAGGTGTCAGTTGGATTTATCAGGCAGCAGGAATGGAAAGCTGCATCAAGCTGCTGATGATACAGATCTGGTGAATCGCAGCTTACATACTGAGCCAGCCATTCATCAAAACCCTACACTGCAGAAGAGTCCATTCAGCCCATCGAGTCTGCACTGACTCCCTGACCGAGTATCTTACCCAGGCTCTCTCCCCCGCACTATCCACATAACCCTACACATTTACCTTGGCTAATCCCCTTAACCAGCACATCTCTGGACACTAAGGGGCAATTTAGCATGGCCAATCAACCTAACCTGCACATCTTTGAACACTAAGGGGCAATTAAGCATGGCCAATCCCCCTAACCTGCACATCTTTGGACACTAAGGGGCAATTTAACATGGCCAATCCACCCAACCCACACATCTTTGGACACTAAGGGGCAATTTAGCATGGCCAATCTATCTAACCCACACATCTTTGAACACTAAGGGGCAATTTAGCATGGCCAATCCACCTAACCTGCACATCTTTGGAGTATGGGAGGAAACCGGAGCACCCGGAGGAAACCCACGCAGACACGGGGAGAATGTGCCGACTCCACACAGACCTGCCTGGATGGAGCAGCTCCAACAACACTCAAGAAGCTCGACACCATCCAGGACAAAGCAGCTCCGCTTAATTGGCCCCCCATCCACAAACACTCACTCCCTCCACCACCGACGCACAATGGGAGGAAACGGTGGCACCCGGAGGAACCCCACACTGACACGGGGAGACGGTACAAACTCCACACAGACTTGCCGTCTGTACAATCTACAAGATGCACTACAGCAACTCACTTGGTGGCACAATGGCACAGTGGGTTAGCGCTGCTGCCTCACAGCGCCAGGGACCCGGGTTCAATCCCAGCGGCACGGTGGCACAGTGGTTAGCCCTGCTGCCTCACAGCGCCAGGGACCCGGGTTCAATCCCAGCGGCACAATGGCACAGTGGGTTAGCGCTGCTGCCTCACAGCGCCAGGGACCCGGGTTCAATCCCAGCGGCACGGTGGCACAGTGGGTTAGCGCTGCTGCCTCACAGCGCCAGGGACCCGGGTTCAATCCCAGCGGCACGGTGGCACAGTGGGTTAGCGCTGCTGCCTCACAGCGCCAGGGACCCGGGTTCAATCCCAGCGGCACGGTGGCACAGTGGGTTAGCGCTGCTGCCTCACAGCGCCAGGGACCCGGGTTCAATCCCAGCGGCACGGTGGCACAGTGGGTTAGCGCTGCTGCCTCACAGCGCCAGGGACCCGGGTTCGATTCCCAGCGGCACGGTGGCACAGTGGGTTAGCCCTGCTGCCTCACAGCGCCAGGGACCCGGGTTCAATCCCAGCGGCACAATGGCACAGTGGGTTAGCCCTGCTGCCTCACAGCGCCAGGGACCCGGGTTCAATCCCAGCGGCACGGTGGCACAGTGGGTTAGTGCTGCTGCCTCACAGCGCCAGGGACCCGGGTTCAATCCCAGCGGCACGGCAGCACAGTGGGTTCGCGCTGCTGCCTCACAGCGCCAGGGACCCGGGTTCAATCCCAGCGGCACGGTGGCACAGTGGGTTAGCGCTGCTGCCTCACAGCGCCAGGGACCCGGGTTCAATCCCAGCGGCACGGTGGCGCAGTGGGTTAGCGCTGCTGCCTCACAGTGCCAGGGACCCGGGTTCGATTCCCGGCCTCGGGTCACTGTCTGTGTGGAGTCTGCACGTCCTCCCCGTGTCTGCGTGGGTTTCCTCCAAGTGCTCCGGTTTCCTCCCACAGTCCAAAGATGTTAGGGTGGATCGGCCATGCTAAATTCTCCCTCAGTGTTACCCGAACAGACGCCGGAGTGTGGCGACTGGGGGAGTTTCACAGTAACTTCATTGCAGTGTTAATGTCAGCCTTACTTGTGACACTAATAAAAATTTTAAAAAGCCTCCTTCAACACCTTCCAAACCCACGACCGCCACCATCACGAAGGACAAGGGCAGCAGATACCTGGGAATAGCGCCACCTGGAGGTTCCCCTCCGAGTCACTCACCATCCCGACTTCAAAATACATCGGCCGTTCCTTCACTGTGGCTGGGTCACAATCCAGGAACTCCCTCCCTAACAGCGCTGTGGGTGTACCTACACCATATGGGACTGCAGCAGCTTCACCACCACCTTCCTGAGGGGCAATTAGAGATGGGCAATAAAAATGGACGATAAATACTGACCTTGTAAAAACTCTCTCATCCATTCACAAGTTCATAAGACAAGTTCATCATAAGTTCATGAGTTCAAAAGATATAAGAGCAGAATGAGGCCATTCGGCCCATCGAGTCCGCTACGTCATTCGATCATGGCTGATATGTTCCTCATCCCCATTCTCCTGCCTTCTCCCCGTAACCCTTCAACCCCCATTCCCAATTAAAAATCAGTCTCACTCCTCCTTAAATTTACTCACTGTCCCAGCACCCACCGGGTAGGGAATTCCACAGATTCACAACCCTTTGGGAGAAGTCGTTTCTCCTCCAACTCTGTTTTAAGTTTGCTGCCCCCTTATCCTCAGACTGTGACCTCTCGTCCTAGAATGTCCCACGAGAGGAAGCATCCGCTCCACGTCTACTTTATCCATAACCTTTCATCATCTTGTAGACCTCAATTTGATCTCCCTTCATTCTCCCAAATTCCAGAGAGTATCGGCCTAAACTGTTCAATCTCTCTCCATCCGACAAACCCCCTCGTCTCTGGAATCAATCCAGTGAACCTCCTCTGAACTGCCTCCAATGTCACTGCATCTTTCCCCAAATACGGGGACCCAAACTGTGCACAATACTCCAGGTGCAGCCTCACCAACGCCTTGTATAGTAGCAACAATACTTCCTTACCTTTATATTCTATTCCTTTAGCTATAAATGCCAACAAGTTAACACAAAGGGTTTTAAAATGCTTTTGTAGAAGCCACACCTTATGCGTTGCAGGATTAGATATCCGCAGATTTTCTCTAGCAACCTCGCTGACAAGAAACTCACCTTGGCCACTCCAAGGTTCAATCTTACATTTAAGCCACACTCAATCTGAGCAGCGAGGACAGATTCCCTCTGCCAGAAATTGAAGACAGGAGTTGGGATGTCTTGTTGAAGTTGTACAAGACATTGGTGAGGCCACACTTGGAATACTGTGTACAGTTCTGGTCTAATTAGCTGGAGTTCCAGTTGTTGCGGCAATGATAGAAGCTCCAGGATGTCTGTTGACAGTGATATTTCAAAATGAGAGGGAGAATGGGGGCTTGGAGTAAAACTCACAGAAAACAGTCGCTTATACAGCAAATTAGGTCTATTTAATCAGTGACCATGGTGCATCTAAAACATGCACTGCAGCTCACAGCCGACAGAATCTATTAAACTGTACAGTGAAGCAAACAGCCTACAGAATCTATTAAACTGTACAGTGCAGCAAACACTCTACAGAATCTATTAAACTGTACAGTACAGCAAACACTCTACAGAATCTATTAAACTGTACAGTGCAGCAAACTCACTACAGAATCTATTAAACTGTACAGTGCAGCAAACACTCTACAGAATCTATTAAACTGTACAGTACAGCAAACTCTCTACAGAATCTATTAAACTGTACAGTGCAGCAAACACTCTACAGAATCTATTAAACTGTACAGTGCAGCAAACAGCCTACAGAATCTATTAAACTGTACAGTACAGCAAACACTCTACAGAATCTATTAAACTGTACAGTACAGCAAACAGCCTACAGAATCTATTAAACTGTACAGTACAGCAAACACTCTACAGAATCTATTAAACTGTACAGTACAGCAAACACTCTACAGAATCTATTAAACTGTACAGTACAGCAAACAGCCTACAGAATCTATTAAACTGTACAGTACAGCAAACAGCCTACAGAATCTATTAAACTGTACAGTACAGCAAACACTCTACAGAATCTATTAAACTGTACAGTACAGCAAACACTCTACAGAATCTATTAAACTGTACAGTACAGCAAACAGCCTACAGAATCTATTAAACTGTACAGTACAGCAAACAGCCTACAGAATCTATTAAACTGTACAGTACAGCAAACACTCTACAGAATCTATTAAACTGTACAGTACAGCAAACACTCTACAGAATCTATTAAACTGTACAGTACAGCAAACACTCTACAGAATCTATTAAACTGTACAGTACAGCAAACACTCTACAGAATCTATTAAACTGTACAGTACAGCAAACAGCCTACAGAATCAATTAAACTGTACAGTACAGCAAACTCTCTACAGAATCTATTAAACTGTACAGTACAGCAAACACTCTACAGAATCTATTAAACTGTACAGTACAGCAAACACTCTACAGAATCTATTAAACTGTACAGTACAGCAAACAGCCTACAGAATCTATTAAACTGTACAGTACAGCAAACACTCTACAGAATCTATTAAACTGTACAGTACAGCAAACACTCTACAGAATCTATTAAACTGTACAGTACAGCAAACACTCTACAGAATCTATTAAACTGTGCAGTACAGCAAACGCTCTACAGAATCTATTAAACTGTACAGTACAGCAAACTCTCTACAGAATCTATTAAACTGTACAGTACAGCAAACAGACTACACAGTCTATTTAAAAAGAGTCTCCGCAAACTACACCAATTGAAGTCCCTATGATGTGCTTTGAAAGATAAGGTCATGGCACAAATCCATTCCAGCCTCCTGGACTACCTGGATCCACGACAGTTTGCCTATCGTTGCAACAGGTCCACAGCAGACGCCATCTCCCTGGCCCTGCACTCAATCCTGGAACACCGAGATAACAAGGACACCTGTGTCAGACTCCTATTTATCAACTACAGCTCAGCCTTCAACACTATTATTCCCACAAATCTCATCCCCAAACTCCATAGCCTGGGCCTCGGCTCCTCCCTCTGTGACTGGATCCTGAACTTCCTAACTCACAGACCACAATCAGTAAGGATAGGCAACAACACCACCTCCACGATCATCCTCAACACCGGTGCCCCACAAGGCTGTGTTCTCGGCCCCCTACTATACTCCTTATACACCTCTGACTGTGTGCCCAAATCCCCCTCCAATTCGATTTTCAAGTTTGCTGACGACACCACCGTAGTGGGTCGGATCTCAAACAATGACGAGACAGAGTACAGGAATGAGATAGAGAATCTGGTGAACTGGTGCGGCAACAATAATCTCTCCCTCAATGTCAACAAAACGAAGGCGATTGTCATCGACTTCAGGAAGCCTAAAGGAGAACATGCCCCTGTCTACATCAACGGGAACGAAGTAGAAAGGGTCGAGAGCTTCAGGTTTTTAGGTGTCCAGATCACCAACAACCTGTCCTGGTCCCCCCCATGCCGACACTATAGTTAAGAAAGCCCCACCAACGCCTCTACTTTCTCAGAAGACTAAGGAAATTTGGCATGTCCGCTATGGCTCTCACCAACTTTTACAGATGCACCATAGAAAGCATTCTTTCTGGTTGTATCACAGCTTGGTCTGGGGCTCCTGCTCTGCCCAAGACCGCAAGGAACTACAAAAGGTGGTGAATGTAGCCCAATCCATCACGCAAACCAGCCTCCCATCCATTGACTGTGTTTACACTTCCTGCTGCCTCGGGAAAAGCAGCCAGCATAATTAAGGACCCCCACGCACCCCGGACATTCTCTCTTCCACCTTGTTCCGTCGGGAAAAAGATACAAAAGTCTGAGGTCACGTACCAACTGACTCAAGAACAGCTTCTTCCCTGCTGCCGTCAGACTTTTGAATGGACCTACCTCGCATTAAGTTGATCTTTCTCTACACCCTAGCTATGACTGTAACACTACATTCTGCACCCTCTCCTTTCCTTCTCCCCTATGTACTCTATGAACGGTATGCTTTGCCTGTATAGCGCGCAAGAAACAATACTTTTCATTGCATCTCAATATATGTGACAATAATAAATCAAATCAAATCCTCATGAAAAATATTGTGCCAACGTCTCTGCAGAGTAGAGTGTTGGACACAGGTTCAAATGGAACTGGATAAGTTTGTTTATATATCAGTGTCACAAGTAGGCTTACATTAACACCGCAATGAAGTCACTGTGAAAATCCCCTAGTCGCCTCACTCTGGCGTCTGTTGGGGTAACACTGAGGATTGAATTACAGGAATATGAAGGTGGGAGAAAGTACAACTAATGAAATTGTTCTCCTAAAAAGCTACTGCCGTCTGGATGGGTCAAATGGCCTTCGTTTAGTGAAGAGCAAGATGGTGTCTGCAGCGAAATACAGCAACTGGGGAAGAGTTCCACGATATAAATGGAGCGCTCTTAACATTAATCCGAGTCACCCCAAAGCTGCAGCTGAGCCTCCAAGTGGTGATGGCAGGAAAATACAAAGCTGGGGGGACAGGAATCGGCCATTTGGTCCCTCAATCCTGTTCCGCCATCCTGCGCGGATCAGCTGGCGGGGGTAGTCACAGACATCTTCAACCTCTCTTTACAACAATCTGAGGTCCCTATCTGCTTCGAGAAGATGACCATCATCCCGATACCTAAGAAAAGCCAAGCAGCCTTAATGACTATCGGCCGGTGGCTCTGACATCCATCATTATGAAGTGCTTTGAAAGGTTAGTCACGGCACGAATCAGTTCCAGCCTCCCGGACTGCCTGGATCCACTACAGTTTGCCGACCGCCGCAACAGGTCCACAGCAGACACCATCTCCCTGGCCCTGCACTCAATCCTAGAACACCCAAATAACAAGGACACCTGTGTCAGACTCCTACTTACTGACTCCAGCTCAGTCTTCAACACTTATTCCCACGAAACCCATCTCCAAACTCCGCGGCCTGGTCCTCGGCTCCTCCCTCTGCGACTGGATCCTGAACTTCCTAACCCACTGATGCACTATTCAGACACGAGGCTTGAAGCTCAGTAAATGAAAGGCTTTTATTTACTGTTAACGAAGCCACCAGAACTTATATACACTATCCCAGACTGAAGGGATCCCGGCCAGAGCAGGGACTCTTATACCTCTCCCAGAAGGCGGAGCCCGACTGGGATGTGCCACAACACTACAGTACAAAGGTGTAACAACCCCACCCTAACCCCAACAGCAACAATAGCACAACCCAACAGTAACATATGTACATCCTTGTAGTACTGGCCAGCCCCAGGCTCAGCACTATCCAGTGGGAACCAACGATGGTTCACCACAACCACAGACCACAATCAGTAAGGATAGGCAACAACACCTCCTCCACGATCATCCTCAACACCGGTGCCCCACAAGGCTGTGTTCTCAGCCCCCTACTATCCTCCTTATACACCTCTGACTGTGCGGCCAAATTCCCCTCCAATTCGATTTTCAGGTTTGCTGATGACACCACCGTAGTGGGTCGGATCTCAAACAATGACGAGACAGAGTACAGGAATGAGATAGAGAATCTGGTGAACTGGAGCGGTGACGATAATCTCTCCCTCAATGTCAGTAAATCAAGGGAGATAGTCATCAACTTCAGGAAGCGTAAAGGAGAACATGCCCCTGTCTACATCAACAGGGACGAAGTAGAAAGGGTCGAGAGCTTCACGTTTTTAGGGTCCAGCTCACCAACAACCTGTTCTGGTCCCCCCCATGCCGACACTATAGTTAAGAAAGCCCCACCAATGCCTCTACTTTCTCAGAAGACTAAGGAAATTTGGCATGTCCGCTACGACTCTGACCAACTTTTACAGATGCTCCATAGAAAGCATTCTTTCTGGATGTATCACAGCTTGGTCTGGGGCTCCTGCTCTGCCCAAGACCACAAGGAACTACAAAAGGTCGTGAATGTAGCCCAGTCCATCACGCAAACCAGCCTCCCATCCATTGACTCTGTCTACACTTCCCGCAGCCTCGGGGAAAAGCAACCAGCATAATCAAGGACCCCTCACACCCCGGACATTCTCTCTTCCATCTTCTTCCATCGGGAAAAAGATACAAAAGTCTGAGGTCACGTACCAACTGACTCAAGAACAGCTTCTTCCCTGCTGCCGTCAGACTTTTGAATGGACCTACCTCGCATTAAGTTGATCTTTCTCTACACCCTAGCTATGACTGTAACACTACATTCTGCACCCTCTCCTTTCCTTCGCTATGAACGGTATGCTTTGTCTGTATAGTGCGCAAGAAACAATACTTTTCACTGTGCACCCAGTACATGTGACAATAATAAATCAAATCAAATATAAATGTCTTCAGCACTCTCCACCCGTCCACCGCCTGATTCTTGAATCTCTTAGTCCGAGAATCATAGAATCCTGACAGTGCAGAAGGAGGTCCTTTGGCCCATCGAGTCTGCACCGACCACAATCCCACCCAGGCCCTATTCCCGTAACCCCACACATTTACCCTGCTAATCCGCCTGACGCTAAGGGGCAATTTTAGCATGGCCAATCCCCCTAACCTGCACATTTTTGGACTGTGGGAGGAAACCGGAGCACCCGGAGGAAACCCACGCAGACACGAGGAGAACGTGCAGATTCCACACAGACAGTGACCCGAGGTTGGATGTGAACATAGAACATAGAACATAGAAAGCCACAGCACAAACAGGCCCTTCGGCCCACAAGTTGCGCCGATCACATCCCCACCTCTAGGCCTATCTATAGCCCTCAATCCCATTAAATCCCATGTACTCATCCAGAAGTCTCTTAAAAGACCCCAACGAGTTTGCCTCCACCACCACCGACGTCAGCCGATTCCACTCACCCACCACCCTCTGAGTGAAAAACTTACCCCTGACATCTCCTCTGTACCTACCCCCCAGCACCTTAAACCTGTGTCCTCTCGTAGCAACCATTTCAGCCCTTGGAAATAGCCTCTGAGAGTCTACCCTATCCAGACCTCTCAACATCTTGTAAACCTCTATCAGGTCACCTCTCATCCTTCGTCTCTCCAGGGAGAAGAGACCAAGCTCCCTCAACCTATCCTCATAAGGCATGCCCCCCAATCCAGGCAACATCCTTGTAAATCTCCTCTGCACCCTTTCAATGGCTTCAACATCTTTCCTGTAATGAGGTGACCAGAACTGCGCGCAGTACTCCAAGTGGGGTCCCAGGCGCTGTGAGGCAGCAGTGCTAACCCACTGTGCCACCGTGCCGCTGGGATTGAACCCGGGTCCCTGGCGCTGTGAGGCAGCCGTGCGAACCACTGTGCCACCGTGCCGCCCCGGGTCCCTGGCGCTGTGAGGCAGCGGCGCAAACCACTGTGCCACCGTGCCGCCCCGGGTCCCTGGCGCTGTGAGGCAGCGGCGCGAACCCACTGTGCCACCGTGCCGCCCCGGGTCCCTGGCGCTGTGAGGCAGCGGCGCGAACCCACTGTGCCACCGTGCCGCCCCGGGTCCCTGGCGCTGTGAGGCAGCGGCGCGAACCCACTGTGCCACCGTGCCGCCCCGGGTCCCTGGCGCTGTGAGGCAGCAGTGCTAACCCACTGTGCCCACCGTGCCGCCCCGGGTCCCTGGCGCTGTGAGGCAGCAGTGCTAACCCACTGTGCCACCGTGCCGCCCCGGGTCCCTGGCGCTGTGAGGCAGCGGCGCGAACCCACTGTGCCACCGTGCCGCCCCGGGTCCCTGGCGCTGTGAGGCAGCGGCGCGAACCCACTGTGCCACCGTGCCGCCCCGGGTCCCTGGCGCTGTGAGGCAGCAGTGCTAACCCACTGTGCCACCGTGCCGCTGGGATTGAACCCGGGTCCCTGGCGCTGTGAGGCAGCAGCACTAACCCACTGTGCCACCCTAGTCAGCACTGAAACAGCTATCATTTTCCCGGTCCAACAGCGCTGGGCAGCACGCCAGTCCAACATTGGACCGGATCCTCCAACCTGGTCCTCAGCTGGGATTCTCCGACCTGGAATGTGGAACTCACCCTCACAGGGGATGGGGAGAATGTGGGACTCACTCCCACGGGGAGTGGGGAGAATGTGGGACTCACTCCCACGGGGAGTGGGGAGAATGTGGGACTCGCTCCCACGGGGAGTGGGGAGAATGTGGGACTCACTCCCACGGGGGATTGGGGAGAATGTGGGACTCACTCCCACGGGGGAGTGGGGAGAATGTGGGACTCACTCCCACGGGGGAGTGGGGAGAATGTGGGACTCACTCCCACGGGAAGTGAGGAGAATGTGGGACTCGCTCCCACGGGGAGTGGGGAGAATGTGGGACTCACTCCCACGGGAAGTGAGGAGAATGTGGGACTCGCTCCCACGGGGGGAGTGAGGAGAATGTGGGACTCGCTCCCACAGGGAGTGGGGAGAATGTGGGACTCGCTCCCACGGGGAGTGGGGAGAATGTGGGACTCACTCCCACGGGAAGTGAGGAGAATGTGGGACTCGCTCCCACGGGGGGAGTGAGGAGAATGTGGGACTCGCTCCCACGGGGAGTGGGGAGAATGTGGGACTCACTCCCACGGGGAGTGGGAAGAATGTGGGACCCGCTCCCACAGGGGAGTGGAGAGAATGTGGGGCTCGCTCCCACGGGGAGTGGGGAGAATGTGGGACTCACTCCCACGGGGAGTGGGGAGAATGTGGGACTCACTCCCACGGGGAGTGGGGAGAATGTGGGACTCGCTCCCACGGGGAGTGGGGAGAATGTGGGACTCTCTCCCACGGGGAGTGGGGAGAATGTGGGACTCGCTCCCACGGGGGGAGTGGGGAGAATGTGGGACTCACTCCCACGGGGAGCGGGGAGAATGTGGGACTCGCTCCCACGGGGAGTGGGGAGAATGTGGGACTCGCTCCCACATGGAGTGGGGGGAATGTGGGACTCACTCCCATGGGGGAGTGGGGAGAATGTGGAACTCTCTCCCACGGGGAGCGGGGAGAATGTGGAACTCTCTCCCACGGGGAGTGGGGGGAACTCCCACAGTCCAAAGATGCGCAGGTTAGGTGGATTGGCCATGCTAAATTGCCCCTTAGTGTCCAAAGATGTGCGGGTTAGGGGGATTAGCAGGGCCCTTGTGGGATAGGGTCCTGGTGGGATGCTCTGTTGGAGTCAGTGCACACTCGATGGGCCGAGTGGCCTCCGTCTGCACTGCAAGGACTCTATTCTGTGGGTTTCCTCCCACAGTCGATCATATTGTATGGCGGTGCAGGCTCGCGGGGCTGAATGGCCTCCTCCTGCTCCTAGCTCTTATGTTCTAACCATGGACCAATCCAGAGGAGGTCGATGATGACCAATGGCCCCTGGTACCTGGAGGAAGAGAACCTCTCTCTCTGTGTGTGTGTGAGCCACTGTGACATGTCAAAGATAAGCACCTGCTTCTGAGATTCCATGTGAGCTTTTGCGAAACACGCTTTGCTGCGTTATTTATCCTATCTATATCTCTGCACATGATGGCTGTTTGCGTTGGCCCTGAGGGAACCCAGATGGTGAGAGTCTACCTTTTATTCACACACTGCACAGATCGCGTCACGTTACAGCGACAATTAAGTTCAGCAAAAAATTATTACGAAACCTGAAAGATTCCAGCTCCAAGAATCGACTGCGGTTGGGAAAGTGCTGAATCAGCCCTTCCAAAATACACCTGGTCCTCAGCAGCACGGAGGAGATGTTTGATGAGTTCTGGGGGAGGTGGAATGACGTCCAGATCTACTCCCTGTCTTTTTATGTAAGTGTTGTTGGCAGAGGAATAAATAGTGTCCCAAAACACGAGGCAGAAATCCCCTTCCTGCCTTTGGGGGAGAGGGTGACTCAGTGGTAGTGTCGCTGTGCTAGTGACCACCATATGTCCTGAGGACACTGACAGTGCGGCACTCCCTCAGCACTGACCCTCTGACAGTGCGGCACTCCCTCAGCACTGACCCTCTGACAGTGCGGCACTCCCTCAGCACTGACCCTCTGACAGTGCGGCACTCCCTCAGCACTGACCCTCTGACAGTGAGGCACTCCCTCAGCACTGACCCTCTGACAGTGCGGCACTCCCTCAGTACTGACCCTCTGACAGTGCGGCACTCCCTCAGTACTGACCCTCTGACAGTGCAGCACTCTCTCAGTACTGACCCTCTGACAGTGCGGCACTCCCTCAGCACTGACCCTCTGACAGTGCGGCACTCCCTCAGCACTGACCCTCTGACAGTGCGGCACTCCCTCAGTACTGACCGTCTGACAGTGCGGCACTCCCTCAGCACTGACCCTCTGACAGTGCGGCACTCCCTCAGTACTGACCGTCTGACAGTGCGGCACTCCCTCAGCACTGACCCTCTGACAGTGCGGCACTCCCTCAGCACTGACCCTCTGACAGTGCAGCACTCCCTCAGCACTGACCTTCTGACAGTGCGGCACTCCCTCAGCACTGACCCTCTGACAGTGCGGCACTCCCTCAGCACTGACCTTCTGACAGTGTGGTATTCCCTCAGCACTGACACTCTGACAGTGCGGCACTCCCTCAGCACTGACCCTCTGACAGTGCGGCACTCCCTCAGCACTGACCCTCTGACAGTGCGGCACTCCCTCAACACTGACCCTCTGACAGTGCGGCACTCCCTCAGCACCGACTGAATAAATTCTCACCCTTGATTTCAAATTCCTCTCCAGTCCCTACACCCCCTCCCTATCTGAGTAACCTCTTCCAGCTCCCACAGCTCTCCCTATCTCTGTAACCTCCTCCAGTCCCTGCACCCCTCCCTATCTGAGTAACCTCCTCCAACCCCTATATCGCCTCCCTATCTGAGTAACCTCCTCCAGCCCCCTACACCCCCTCCCTATCTCTGTAACCTCTTCCAGCCCTGACATCCCTCCGAGAGCTCGGCGCTCCTCCAATTCCGGCCTCTCGAGCCTCCCCCAAGTCCCCTCGCTCCGCCATTGGCGGCCGTGCCTTCAGCTGCCTGGAGTGGGGGCCCTGAAGCTCGCGAACGAACCTCTCCACCCTCATCTCTGTGTCATCTTGCAAACTTTCCTCAAAATCTGCTTCTGCGACCAAAGCTTTTGACTGTACGTCCTGACGTATCTGGTGATAGATCGCAGTCACTTGTCAATTGCTTTTTCCCAGGGCATGAATGATGATTATGAGGGGCAGAAGTTCAGGGTAAGGGGGGAAAGGTTCAGTGGGGATGTGCGGGGGGGAGTGTTTCACACAGAGGGTGGTGGGGGCCTGGAATGCGCTGCCATGTGAGGGGGTTGGGGCAGATAGGTTAGCCACATTTAAGACTGATCTGGATAGACGCATGAACAGATGGGGAATAGAGGGTTACAGGCGGTTGGTCTGGATAGGACAACGTGATCGGCGCAGGAGGGCCGAAGGGCCTGTACCTGTGCTGTACTGTTCTTTGCTCGCATGAAACGCCACAATTCACGAAGGAAAGCGCCATGCAAATGCCAGTAGTTGTAACCCGACTTCATGTCCAAAGGCGCTATGCAAATGCCAGTAGTTGTAACCCGACTTCATGTCCAAAGGCGCTATGCAAATGCCAGCAGTTGTAACTCGACTTCATGTCCAAAGGCGCTATGCAAATGCCAGCAGTTGTAACCCGACTTCATGTCCAAAGGTGCTATGCAAATGCCAGTAGTTGCAACCCAACTTCATGTCCAAAGGCGCTATGCAAATGCCGGTAGTTGTAACCCGACTTCATGTCCAAAGGCGCTATGCAAATGCCGGTAGTTGCAACCCGACTTCATGTCCAAAGGCGCTATGCAAATGCCAGCAGTTGTTGCCCGCTCCATCCGGCTGCTATCACCCAGAACATTCCTGGAATTGATGTTCCAGTGGGGTTTTTTTGCCCTCAGAAGCCTCCATATCCTTTCTCCCCGCTGCAGATTCCAGGACTGCTGACATCGATTGCAAAGCTGGCTCAGCGACCAGCAAGGCAGGGCTGGGAAGAGCTGAATCAGCTCACCGTCGAATGCCCTTGAGACGCCGCTCCGGTATCAGATCGGCACGGCTGACACTGACTCAGTGGCTCTGGAGGGTGGCTGATAGATCACATCTCAGGGCTGCTGGATCAGCAGCAATTACTGGCGCATCCCGCAGTTCCTGGACGACGTTCCCACATTTATCCACATTAAGATGCCCAGAACTTTCAATTTGATTTGAGGCTCCGTAGAATTCCATCCATTCTCCTCACTCCAGTCAGTTGTGGTTCAGTGGCTGGCAGCTCACACCCCGCTGTCTCGAGCCTTAAATCCCCACTCCACAAACCTGGACACTAAATTCAGTTCCACATTCAATACAGCGCTGAGGGAGCGCCGCACTGTCAGAGGGTCAGTGCTGAGGGAGTGCCGCACTGTCAGAGGGTCAGTACTGAGGGAGTGCCGCAGTGTCAGAGGGTCAGTGCTGAGGGAGTGCCGCACTGTCAGAGGGTCAGTGCTGAGGGAGTGCCGCACTGTCAGAGGGTCAGTGCTGAGGGAGTGCCGCACTGTCAGAGGGTCAGTACTGAGGGAGTGCCGCACTGTCAGGGGGTCAGTGCTGGGGGAGTGCCGCACTGTCAGAGGGTCAGTGCTGAGGGAGTGCCGCACTGTCAGAGGGTCAGTGCTGAGGGAGTGCCGCACTGTCAGAGGGTCAATACTGATGGAGTGCCGCACTGTCAGAGGGTCAGTGCTGAGGGAGCGCCGCACTTTCAGTGGGTCAGTGCTGAGGGAGTGCCGCACTGTCAGAGGGTCGGTGCTGAGGGAGTGCCGCACTGTCAGAGGGTCAATACTGATGGAGTGCCGCACTGTCAGAGGGTCAGTACTGAGGGAGTGCCGCACTGTCAGAGGGTCAGTACTGAGGGAGTGCCGCAGTGTCAGAGGGTCAGTGCTGAGGGAGTGCCGCACTGTCAGAGGGTCAGTGCTGAGGGAGTGCCGCACTGTCAGAGGGTCAGTACTGAGGGAGTGCCGCACTGTCAGAGGGTCAGTGCTGAGGGAGTGCCGCACTGTCAGAGGGTCAGTGCTGAGGGAGTGCCGCACTGTCAGAGGGTCAGTGCTGAGGGAGTGCCGCACTGTCAGAGGGTCAGTACTGAGGGAGTGCCGCACTGTCAGGGGGTCAGTGCTGGGGGAGTGCCGCACTGTCAGAGGGTCAGTGCTGAGGGAGTGCCGCACTGTCAGAGGGTCAGTGCTGAGGGAGCGCCGCACTTTCAGTGGGTCCGTGCTGAGGGAGTGCCACACTGTCAGAGGGTCCGTGCTGAGGGAGTGCCGCACTGTCAGAGGGTCAATACTGATGGAGTGCCGCACTGTCAGAGGGTCAGCGCTGAGGTTGTGCCGCACTGTCAGAGGGTCAGTGCTGAGGGAGTGCCGCACTGTCAGAGGGTCAGTGCTGAGGGAGTGCCGCACTGTCAGAGGGTCAGTGCTGAGGGAGTGCCGCACTGTCAGAGGGTCGGTGCTGAGGGAGTGCCGCACTGTCAGAGGGTCAGTGCTGAGGGAGTGCCGCACTGTCCGAGGGTCAGTACTGAGGGAGTGCCGCACTGTCAGAGGGTCAGTACTGAGGGAGTACCGCACTGTCAGAGGGTCAGTGCTGAGGGAGTACCGCACTGTCAGAGGGTCAGTGCTGAGGGAGTGCCGCACTGTCAGCGGGTCAGTGCTGAGGGAGTGCCGCACTGTCAGAGGGGCAGTACTGAGGGAGTGCCGCACTGTCAGAGGATCAGTACTGAGGGAGTGCCGCACTGTCAGAGGGTCAGTACTGAGGGAGTGCCGCACTGTCAGAGGGTCAGTACTGAGGGAGTGCCGCACTGTCAGGGGGTCAGTACTGAGGGAGTGCCGCACTGTCAGAGGGTCAGTGCTGAGGGGGTGCCGCACTGTCAGAGGGTCAGTGCTGAGGGAGTGCCGCACTGTCAGAGGGTCAGTGCTGAGGGAGTTCCGCACTGTCAGCGGGTCAGTGCTGAGGGAGTGCCGCACTGTCAGAGGGTCAGTGCTGAGGGAGTACCGCACTGTCAGAGGGTCAGTACTGAGGGAGTACCGCACTGTCCTGCGGGATCATAGGAGAGATGGTGTGCTATCAAGGCGGGGGGGAGGTTGAGGAGAGAATTGGAGGGTCTCATGTGTCTCGAGTTGGACTTGAACCTATGACACTCTGATCATTGCTTTTGTCCCCCATCTCCCTTCCCAACCTCTGACCCTGCGCCCCCTCAGGAGTCGCTCAGGACGAGGAGTCAGATTGGACAGCCCCAAGTTACAATTACAAGCCTCATGCCGGCCTCGGATCCTTATGGCGGAAAATTGGCAAGGCCCCAAAAGTGGATTCTTCGATCCTCAACTGGGTCAAAGTAAAATTAAATGGGTGGGGAGGTTGAAATATGACGTTATTGATTAGCGATAGATGATGAATCGTAATGGTCCCACAGTGATAGTTCTCTTCCCCTTCCAGAAAGAACCTTCACATGGGTGGCCAAGGGAACAGGCTTTCACAGAGTCACAGAGCTTTACAGCATGGAAACAGGCCCTTCGGCCCAACTTGTCCATGCCGCCATTTTTTTTTGAACCACTAAGCTACCCAATTGCCCGCATTTGGCCCATATCCCTCTGTACCCATCGTACCCTTGTTAATTAACGGCGTCTCTATATGTTGGCCGCCACCATGAACGGGCTTGGTGGCAAAAAAAAAGAGGCGCCATTAATTAACAAGATCCCACTGGCCCTGATCAGCTCTGAAATTCTCCAATTCCGATTCACATTCCCCTCCAACGCGATTTTCAGGTTTGCTGACGACACCACCGTAGTGGGTCGGATCTCAAACAATGACGAGACAGAGTACAGGAATGAGATAGAGAATCTGGTGAACTGGTGCGGCAACAATAATCTCTCCCTCAACGTCAACAAAACGAAGGAGATTGTCATCGACTTCAGGAAGCGTGAAGGAGAACATGCTCCTGTCTCCATCAACAGGGATGGAGCAGAAATGGTCGAGAGCTTCAGGTTTTTAGGTGTCCAGATCACCAACAACCTGTCCTGGTCCCCCCCATGCCGACACTATAGTTACAAAAGCCCCACCAACGCCTCTACTTTCTCAGAAGACTAAGGAAATTTGGCATGTCAGCTACGACTCTCACCAACTTTTACAGATGCCCCATAGAAAGCATTCTTTCTGGTTGTATCACAGCTTGGTCTGGGCTCCTGCTCTGCCCAAGGCCACAAGGGACTACAAAGGGTCGTGAATGTAGCCCAATCCATCACGCAAACCAGCCTCCCATCCATTGACTCTGTCTACACTTCCCGCTGCCTCGGGAAAAGCAGCCAAGAATAATTAAGGACCCCACGCACGCCGGACATTCCCTCTTCCACCTTCTTCCATCGGGAAAAAAATACAAAAGTCTGAGGTCACGTACCGACCGACTCAAGAACAGCTTCTTCCCTGCTGCTGTCAGACTTTTGAATGGACCTACCTCGCATTAAGTTGATCTTTCTCTACACCCTAGCTGTGACTGTAACACTACATTCTGCACTCTCTCCTTTCCTTCTCTATGAACGGTATGCCTTGAGTGTATAGCGTGCAAGAAACAATACTTTTCACTGTGTCCCAGTACATGTGACAATAATAAATCAAATCTATGTACTCTATGAACAGTATGCTTTGTATGTATAGCGCGCAAGAAACAATACTTTTCACTGTGTCCCAGTACATGTGACAATAATAAATCAAATCTAATTCCTGAACCAACCTCATTATTAGTAGATGGTGACCGTGAAACCATTGTCGATTGTCACAAAAACCCATTGGGGTTCACTGGTGTCCCCTTAGGGAAGGAAATCTGCCGTCCTGACCCGGTCTGGCCTACATGTGACTCCAGAGCCACAGCAATGGGGTTGACTCTCAACTGCTCCTCTGAACTACAGAGTAAAGCTCCCTCTACACTGTTCCCCATCAAACACTCCCAGGACAGGTACAGCACGGGGTTAGATACAGAGTAAAGCTCCCTCTACACTGTCCCCCATCAAACACTCCCAGGACAGGTACAGCACGGGGTTAGATACAGAGTCAAGCTCCCTCGACACTGTCCCCCATCAAACACTCCCAGGACAGGTACAGCACGGGGTTAGATACAGAGTAAAGCTCCCTCGACACTGTCCCCATCAAACACTCCCAGGACAGGTACAGCACGGGGTTAGATACAGAGTAAAGCTCCCTCTACACTGTCCCCATCAAACACTCCCAGGACAGGTACAGCACGGGGTTAGATACAGAGTAAAGCTCCCTCTACACTGTCCCCCATCAAACACTCCCAGGACAGGTACAGCACGGGGTTAGATACAGAGTAAAGCTCCCTCTACACTGTTCCCCATCAAACACTCCCAGGACAGGTACAGCACGGGGTTAGATACAGAGTAAAGCTCCCTCTACACTGTCCCCATCAAACACTCCCAGGACAGGTACAGCACGGGGTTAGATACAGAGTAAAGCTCCCTCTACACTGTCCCCATCAAACACTCCCAGGACAGGTAAAGCACGGGGTTAGATACAGAGTAAAGCTCCCTCGACACTGTCCCCATCAAACACTCCCAGGACAGGTACAGCACGGGGTTAGATACAGAGTAAAGCTCCCTCTACACTGTCCCCATCAAACACTCCCAGGACAGGTACAGCATGGGTTTAGATCAGCCCCAGGGACCTGGGTTCGATTCCCGGCTTGGGTCACTGTCTGTGTGGAGTCTGCACGTTCTCCCCGTGTCTGCGTGGGTTCCCTCCGGGTGCTCCGGTTTCCTCCCACAGTCCGAAAGACATGCTGGTTAGGTGCTAAATTCTTCCTCAGTGTTCCCCGAACAGGCGCTGGAGTGTGGCCTCTAGGGGATTTTCACAGTAACTTCATTGCAGTGTTAATGTAAGCCTACTTGTGACACGAATAAATGAACGTTGTAGTTATTTCCCTTCCAAAGCAGTGTTCAGTGAACATCAACTGATATTAATTCTGCATCTTGCAAAGTGACTCTGGTGCTACCTGTTGCATCAGAGGTTGCTGGATTGGTCTCCTGGGCTTTCACAGACTGATTCAAGCTTCAGGTTTTTAGGTGTCCAGATCACCAACAACCTGTCCTGGTCCCTCCCCACGCCGACACTATAGTTACGAAAGCCCCACCAACACCTCTACTTTCTCAGAAGACGAAGGAAATTTGGCATGTCAGCTACGACTCTCACCAACTTTTACAGATGCACCATAGAAAGCATTCTTTCTGGTTGTATCACAGCTTGGTCTGGGCTCCTGCTCTGCCCAAGACCGCAAGGAACTACAAAAGGTCGTGAATGTAGCCCAATCCATCACGCAAACCAGCCTCCCATCCATTGACTCTGTCTACACTTCCCGCTGCCTTGGGGAAAAGCAGCCAGCATAATTAAGGACCCCACGCACCCCGGACATTCCCTCTTCCACCTTCTTCCATCGGGAAAAAGATACAAAAGTCTGAGGTCACGTACCGACCGACTCAAGAACAGCTTCTTCCCAGCTGCTGTCAGACTTTTGAATGGACCTACCTCGCATTAAGTTGATCTTTCTCTACACCCGAGCTATGACTGTAACACTACATTCTGCACTCTCTCCTTTCCTTCTCTATGAATGGTATGCTTTGTCTGTATAGCACACAAGAAACAATACTTTTCACTGTATCCCAATACATGTGACAATAATAAATCAAATCCAATGCAATGATATCTTTAAAGCGTGACTTTGGCCTGCTGTAGTCTGACTATTTAACTTCAAGAGCCAGAAAGTGGTCGAACTCGCCATCAACAGGTCCAAGCAGGGGGTGACCGAGGGGGCCGCCCGACACAATCTTTCCAAAATCATACTTTGAAAGGAAAGGGGAAGGAAAGGAGGAGCAACTAACTGTTCCCAGTGGGGGGTGAACAAGCAGAGGGACACGGGTTGAAGAGAATCGCTGAGAGAAACAGAGGGGGATCTGGAAGGCGCTGCCTGAAAGGGCGGCGGAAGCAGACTCAACAGGAACTTACAAAAGTGGGAATGCTCCAAAGGTGAAATCCCACCAGCAGATGAGAGGAAAGAGCAGGGGAGACTGGGACTACTGAGTTCGATCTTTCAAAGAGCCAGGAGAGGCTGAGTGGGCCGAATGGCCACCTCCTGGGCTTTAGAATCCCAAAGCTGGGTGTTGGCAGGGGTGGGGGTAGGGGGAGTGGCGGGAAGCAGGGAGCATGAATACACAAGAGTTAATCATAGAATAGAATAGAATCATAGAACCCCTACAGTGCAGAAAGAGGTCATTTGGCGCGTTAAGACTGTCCCAGCATCAATCCCACCCAGGCCCTATCCCCGTATCGCCATGTATTTACCCTAGCTAGTCCCCCTGACACTAAGGGGCAATTTAGCACGGCCAATCCTCCTAACCCGCACATCTTTGGACACGAAGGGGCAATTTAGCATGGCCAATCCCCCTAACCTGCACATCTTTGGACACGAAGGGGCAATTTAGCACGGCCAATCCCCCTAACCTGCACATCTTTGGACACTAAGGGGCAATTTAGCATGGCCAATCCACCTAACCTGCACACCTTTGGACACTAAGGGGCAATTTAGCATGGCCAATCCCCCTAACCTACACATCTTTGGACACTAAGGGGCAATTTAGCATGGCCAATCCCCCTAACCTGCACATCTTTGGGCACTAAGGGGCAATTTAGAATGGCCAATCCCCCTAACCTGCACATCTTTGGACACTAAGGGGCAATTTAGAATGGCCAATCCCCCTAACCTGCATATCTTTGGACACTAAGGGGCAATTTAGCATGGCCAATCCACCTAACCTGCACATCTTTGGACACTAAGGGGCAATTTAGCTTGGCCAATCCACCTAACCTGCACATCTTTGGACACTAAGGGACAATTTAGCATGGCCAATTCACCTAACCTACACATCTTTGGACACTAAGGGGCAATTTAGCATGGTCAATGCACCTAACCTGCATATCTTTGGACACTAAGGGGCAATTTAGCACGGCCAATCCACCTAACCTGCACATCTTTGGACACTAAGGGGCAATTTAGCACGGCCAATCCAGCTAACACACACATCTTTGGAGTGTGGGAGAAAACCGGAGGATCCGGAGGAAACCCACGCAGACACGGGGAGAACGTGCAGACTCCGCACAGACAGTGACCCGAGCCGGGAATCGAACCCGGGTCCCTGGCGCTGTGCGGCAGCGGTGCTAACCTCTGTACCGCCCGTAATCCTGGACATGTCCCTGGTGAAGAATCCAGCATTCATTCCACACCAAGCTCACTATCTCCACCCAGTGAAATTCTCCCCGTTTACTGTTCCCCGCCCCTTCCAGGCCGACAGAGTCAGAGGTCTCGGCAACATTTACTCACAGGGCTGAAATGTTGTTTCCAGCCTGCTGTTCCAGTACTTCAGGCAACACCCCACCCCGGCCCGCGACCCCCCTGCAGCCTCCGCCTAACCCCCCCACCCTCTGTGAAGAAGGGTCCACATCTCATTGTCCCTCAGACAGGGGAGGGGTCAGGTATTTTTAGAGCACTGACATTGCAGTGACTCGCACTCACTTGCACAGAACAGTGCAATGTCACTGCACAGCTCAGGGTTGGAGTGGAAGAGGTCCTGATATCTCTGTGCTGTTCATGGGCATTGAGGGGTTGGAGGGGGGAAGGGAAGGGAGGGGAGGGGAGAGTGGGGGAGGAGGAGGAGGTGGGTGGCCTTCACCCACAGGAAGCAATCCCGCTTTCCTCTCCGACGCTCCAGCAGGGGCCTGTCGTGTGGCCCGGCTCACACTGAAGCTTCAATGTCACCGTCAACCTTCCCCCGTTCCGATCTTACTGAGTGTGCCACGGCACGCAATCAGATCCACCCCCTGCAGCCCCCCCTGACCCCCGCACGCCCGGCTGAACACTGACAAAGAAATGGAACACCCCTCATTCTAACCCTTCACAACCTCTTCATTGGATCAATCACTAACTGGCACAGAAGGGGGCCGAACGGCCCCCTATTGGCATCTTATCTCAAGGCCCCACTGAAAAGGGAGCTTGGGACATCTACCCAGTTAGTCCCACCCTCCTGCTTTCTCCCCCACATCCCTGAAAATGTTCCCCTTCAAGTATTTCATAGGATTCATAGAATCCTGCAGTGCAGAAGGAGGCCATTCGGCCCATCGAGTCTGCACCGACCACCATTCCACCCAGGCCCTATTCCCGTAACCCCACACATTTACCCTGCTAATCCCCCTGACACTAAGGGGAAATTTAGCACAGCCAATCCCCCTAACCCGCACATCTTTGGACACTAAGGAGCAATTTAGCATGTCCAATCCACCTAACCTGCACATCTTTGGACACTAAGGGACAATTTAGCACGGCCAATCCCCCTAACCTGCACATCTTTGGAGACTAAGGGGCAATTTAGCACGGCCAATCCCCCTAATCTGCACATCTTTGGACACTAAGGGGCAATTTAGCACGGCAAATCCCCCTAACCTGCACATCTTTGGACACTAAGGGGCAATTTAGCATGGCCAATCCCCCTAACCTGCACATCTTTGGACAGTAAGGGGCAATTTAGCACGGCCAATCCACCTAACCTACACATCTTTGGTCACTAAGGGGCAATTTAGCATGGCCAATCCACCTAACCTACACATCTTTGGACACTATGGGGCAGTTTAGCATGGTCAATCCACCTAATGTACACATCTTTGGACACTAAGGGGCAATTTAGCATGGTCAATCCACCTAACCTGCACATCTTTGACACTATGGGGCAATTTATCATGGCCAATCCCACTAACCTACTCATCTTTGGACACTATGGGGCAGTTTAGCATGGTCAATCCCCCTAACCCGCACATCTTTGGACTGTGGAGGAAACCGGAGCAGCCGGAGGAAACCCACGCTGACACGGGGAGAATGTGGAGACTCCACCAAGCAGACTGTTCCAGGTCAGTACCACTCACAGAGTAAGAAAGGCCTTTCTCACCTTCCCCTTGCATCTCCAAAACCTTACTTTCTCAGAAGAAACTCTACTTTCTCAGAAGACTAAGGAAATTTGGCATGTCAGCTACGACTCTCACCAACTTTTACAGATGCACCATAGAAAGCATTCTTTCTGGTTGTATCTCAGCTTGGAATGGGCTCCTGCTCTGCCCAAGACCGCAAGGAACTACAAAAGGTCGTGAATGTAGCCCAGTCCATCACGCAAACCAGCCTCCCATCCATTGACTCTGTCTACACTTCCCATTGCCTCGGGAACAGCAGCCAGCATAATCAAGGACCCCCACGCACCCCCGGACATTCTCTCTTCCACCTTCTTCTGTCGGGAAAAAGATAGAAAAGTCTGAGGTCACGAACCAACCGACTCAAGAACAGCTTCTTCCATGCTGCTGTCAGACTTTTGAATGGACCTACCTCGCATTAAGTTGATCTTTCTCTACACCCTAGCTATGACTGTAACACTACATTCTGCACTCTCTCCTTTCCTTCTCTATGAACGGTATGCCTTGTCTGTATAGCGCGCAAGAAACAATACTTTTCACTGTATCCCAATACATGTGACAATAATAAATCAAATCAAATCTAAATCAAAACATAAACACAGTGGCTACAAGATCAGGTCAGAGGCTGGGAATCCTGCGGAGAGTAACTCACCTCCTGACTCCCCAAAGCCTGTCCACCATCTACAAGGACACAAGTCAGGAGTGTGATGGAACACTCCCCACTTGCCTGGATGGGTCCGGCTCCAACAACACTCAAGAAGCTCGACACCATCCAGGACAAAGCAGCCCCGCTTGATTGGCCCCCCATCCACAAACACTCACTCCCTCCACCACCGACGCTCAGTAGCAGCGTGTGTACCATCTACAAGATGCACCGCAGCGACTCACCAAGGCTCCTTAGGCGGCACCTTCCAAACCCAGAACCACTTCCATCTAGAAGGACAAGGGCAGCAGATACCCGGGAACACCCCCACCTGGAGGCTCCCCTCCGAGTCACTCACCATCCTGACTTGGAAATATATTGTCGTTCCTTCACTGTCGCTGGGTCAAAATCCTGGAATTCCCTCCCTAACGGCATTGTGGGTCAACCCACAGAACATGGACTGCAGCGATTCAAGATGGCGGCTCACCACCACCTTCTCAAGGGGCAACTAGGGATGGGCAATAAATGCTGGACCAGCCAGCGACACCCAGGTCCCATGAATGAATTTTAAAAATTGTACCCGCCTCTACTACTACCTCTGGCAGCTTGTTCCAGACACTCACCACCCTCTGTGTGAAAAAATTGCCCCTCTGGACCCTTTTGTATCTCTCCCCTCTCACCTTAAACCTATGCCCTCTAGTTTTAGACTCCCCTACCTTTGGGAAAAGATATTGACTATCTAGCCGATCTATGCCCTTCATTATTTTATAGACCTCTATAAGGTCATCCCTCAGCCTCCTACGCTCCAGAGGAAAAACGTCCCAGACTATCCAGCCTCTCCTTATAACTCAATCCATCAAGTCCCAGTAGCATCCGAGTAAATCTTTCCTAGTTTAATAATAATATCCTTTCTAGAATAGGGTGACCAGAACTGTACACAGTATTCCAAGTGTGGCCTTACCAATGTCTTGTAGAACTTCACCAATATGTCCCAACTCCTGTATTCAGTGTTGGAAGTGAGCCAATGCAAAGTGGCAGAGCAAGGTGAAAAGGGGACATTGTCCACCCCCCAGTAGCCCACCTACCACCCCCAGAAAAAGACCCCCCAATCCAGAGACTTGGGGGTCTTTTTCTGGGGGTAGTAGAGGGTCGAGAGCTTCATCGTTTTAGGTGTCCAGATCACCAACAACCTGTCCTGGTCCCCCCCATGCCGTCACTATAGTTAAGAAAGCCCCACCAACGCCTCTACTTTCTCAGAAGACTAAGGAAATTTGGCATGTCAGCTTCGACTCTCACCAACATTTACAGATGCACCATAGAAAGCATCCTTTCTGGTTGTATCACAGCTTGGTCTGGCTCCTGCTCTGCCCAAGACTGCAAGGAACTACAAAAGGTCGTGAATGTAGCCCAATCCATCACGCAAACCAGCCTCCCACCCATTGACTCTGTCTACACTTCCCGCTGCCTCGGGGAAAAGCAGCCAGCATAATTAAGGACCCCCACGCGCCCCGGACATTCTCTCTTCCATCTTCTTCCGCCGGGAAAAAAATACAAAAGTCTGAGGTCACGTACCGACCGACTCAAGAACAGCTTCTTCCCTGCTGCCGTCAGACTTTTGAATGGACCTACCTCGCATTAATCTGATCTTTCTCTATACCCTAGCTATGACTGTAACACTACATTCTGCACACTCTCCTTTCTTTCTCAATGAACGGTATGCTTTGTCTGTATAGTGCGCAAGAAACAATACTTTTCACTGTATGTTAATACATGTGACAATAATAAATCGAATCAAATCGAATCAAATCAAAGACTTATTCAGCAACAGGCACACAAAATCTCTCCAGCCAGGAAAACCAAGAAAACTCTCCAACACACATACCACCTCGACATCCATCCCAACCCCGGGAAACACAACAAAAGCTCCCAGCCTAACAGCCCCCTCTCTCTGACACGCGCCACCTCAACAACCACCTCTCCCCAATCACTGAAAAATAGGGCAGAACACACGCACCCACGACCCTCTTCCTCCAAGGATCCCGACCAACACCTTTCCCCCACACCCTCTTCTCCCGACCCACCATCTCTCCCACCGTGAAACTCACAAACAAAACAAACCCTCCGCCATTCTCCACCCTCCCCCCGACACAAATATATCCACCCCCCCCCGTCCGCACAAGAAAAAACTAACATGAATAATTATTTTAAAATGGAGACAAGAAGACAACACGACACAATATGAGGGGAAGGCATCGCAAGGAGCAGCAAGGGTTGGACGTGAGCTGAACAAAATGAGGCAGAACAAGCGGAAAAGGGGACATAGAAACATAGTAACATAGAAAAACTACAGCACAAACAGGCCCTTCGGCCCACAAGTTGTGCCGAACACATCCCTACCTTCTAGACACACCTATAACCCTCCATCCTATTAAGTCCCATGTACACATCCAGGAGTCTCTTAAAAGACCCTATTGAGTTTGCCTCCACCACCACTGACGGCAGCCGATTCCACTCACCCACCACCCTCTGTGTGAAAAACTTCCCCCTAACATTTCCCCTGTACCTACCCCCCAGCACCTTAAACCTGTGTCCTCTCGTAGCAGACATTTCCACCCTGGGAAAAAGCCTCTGAGAGTCCACCCCATCTATGCCTCTCAACATCTTATACACCTCTATTAGGTCTCCTCTCATCCTATGTCTCGCCAAGGAGAAAAGACCGAGCTCCCTCAGCCTATCCTCATAAGGCATGCCACTCAATCCAGGCAACATCCTTGTAAATCTCCTCTGCACCCTTTCAACCATTTCCACATCCTTCCTGTAATGAGGCGACCAGAACTGAGCACAGTACTCCAAGTGGGGTCTGACGAGGGTCTTATATAGCTGCATCATTATCCCCGGACTCCTAAACTCAATCCCTCGATTGATAAAGGCCAGCACACCATACGCCTTCTTAACCACCTCCTCCACCGGGGGTCGGACAGGGAGAGGACATGTTACTGTTACTAAGGAGGTGGTGCTTGGTAGACTAATAGGACTGAAGGTAGACAAGTCCCCGGGCCCGGATGGAATGCATCCCCGGGTACTGAAAGAAATGGCTGAGGTAATAGCAGATGCGTTAGTAGTAATTTATCAAAATTCGCTGGACTCTGGGGTAGTGCCGGCTGACTGGAAAACAGCTACTGTTACGCCGCTGTTTAAAAAAGGAAGTAGACAAAAGGCAGGTAACTACAGGCCGGTTAGCTTAACGTCCGTAGTTGGGAAGATGCTAGAGTCCATTATTAAAGAGGAAATAACAGAGCACCTGAATAAGAATGGTTCGATCAAGCAGACGCAGCATGGATTCATGAAGGGAAAGTCGTGTTTGACGAATCTACTGGACTTTTATGAAGATGTCACCAGTGCGGTTGACAGAGGGGAACCGGTGGATGTGGTGTTTTTAGATTTCCAGAAGGCGTTCGATAAGGTGCCTCACAAAAGGTTGCTGCAGAAGATTGGGGTACACGGAGTTAGGGGTAAGGTGTTGGCGTGGATTGGGGATTGGCTATCTAACAGGAAGCAGAGAGTTGGGATAAATGGGTGCTTTTCTGGTTGGCAGTTGGTGACCAGTGGCATGCCGCAGGGATCGGTGCTGGGGCCTCAATTGTTTACCATTTACATAGATGATCTGGAGGAGGGGACTGAATCTAGGGTATTCAAGTTTGTTGATGACACGAAGGTGAGTGGGAAAGCGAATTGCGTGGAGGACGCGGAAAGTCTGCAGAGAGATTTGGATAGGCTGAGCGAGTGGGCGAGGATCTGGCAGATGGAATATAACGTGAGCAAATGTGAGGTTATCCACTTTGGAAGAAATAATAGTAAATTGGAATATTATTTAAATGGAGAAAAATTACATCGTGCGACTGTGCAGAGGGACCTGGGGGTCCTTGTGCACGAATCGTAAAAACTCAGTCTGCAGGTGCAGCAGGTGATCAAGAAGGCGAATGGAATGTTGGCCTTTATCGCGAGGGGGATAGAATATAAAAGCAGGGAGGTCTTGCTGCAACTGTACAAGGCACTGGTGAGGCCGCAACTGGAGAACTGTGTGCAGTTTTGGTCCCCTTATTTGCGAAAGGATATATTGGCCTTGGAGGGAGTGCAGAGAAGGTTCACCAGGTTGATACCGGAGATGAGGGGTGTGGCTTATGAGGAGAGATTAAACAGATTGGGTCTGTACTCGTTGGAGTTTCGAAGGATATGGGGTGATCTTATAGAGACATATAAGATAATGAAGGGGCTGGATAGGGTAGAGGTGGAGAGATTCTTTCCACTTAGAAGGGAAACCAGAACTAGAGGGCACAGCCTCAAAATAAGGGGGGGCCGGTTCAGAACAGAGTTGAGGGGGAACTTCTTCTCTCAGAGGGTAGTGAATCTCTGGAATTCTCTGCCCATTGAAGTGGTGGAGGCTTCCTCGTTGAATATATTTAAATCACGGGTAGATAGTTTTCTGATCGATAAGGGAATTAGGGGATATGGGGAGCAGGCGGGTGAGTGGAACTGATTCGCTTCAGATCAGCCATGATCTTGTTGAATGGCGGAGCAGGCTCGAAGGGCCAGATGGCCTACTCCTGCTCCTATTTCTTATGTTCTTATGTCCTCTCTCTGTCCAACCCCAAAAAGTGAAGTGGAGAATCAAAGAAAAGCTCGTCCCATGCAGCACGGTCTGGCTCAGTGAGTTTTCCTCGCCTTGACCCAGCTGTCGACCTAAGGTTCTGGGAGCCATTGCTCCATCACCTCAGACACACTTCTCCACATTCCGAGGCGTCATTCCAGGGGGTAAACTCATTCAGAATCACACCGACGCCCAGATGTCTTATTCCCTCTTGTTACAAACAAGCTTGGGGACCATTAGAATCGAGCAGGTGGTGGGAGGAAGACCTACAGGCCCTTCGGCCCATCTGCACCAAAGATCCTGAGACAGCACCTTCCAAACCCACAACCACTTCCATCCAGAAGGACAAGGGCAGCGGATACCTGGGAACACCGCCACCTGCAGTCCACACCAGCATCCTGCAATCCCCTCTTCATCTCACCCCGTCTTTCCATTCCTTTCTCCCTCATGTGTTTATCCAGTTTCCCTCTGAAACATCTCGATACTATTCACCTCGACCGCTCCCCGTGGGAGCGAGTCCCACATTCTCCCCACTCAAAGAACAAAGAACAGTACAGCACAGGAAACAGGCCCTTCGGCCCTCCAAGCCTGTGCCGCTCCTTGGTCCAACTAGACCAATCGTTTGTATCCCTCCATTCCCAGGCTGCTCATGTGACTATCCAGGTAAGTCTTAAACGATGTCAGCGTGCCTGCCTCCACCACCCTACTTGGCAGCGCATTCCAGGCCCCCACCACCCTCTGTGTAAAAAACATCCCTCTGATATCTGAGTTATACCTCGCCCCTCTCACCTTGAGCCCGTGACCCCTCGTGAACGTCACTTCTGATCTGGGAAAAAGCTTCCCACCGTTCACCCTATCTATCCCCTTCATAATCTTGTACACCTCATTAGATCTCCCCTCATTCGCCGTCTTTCCAGGGAGAACAACCCCAGTTTACCCAATCTCTCCTCATAGCTAAGACCCTCCATCCCAGGCAACATCCTGGTAAACCTTCTCTGCACTCTCTCTAACGCCTCCACATCCTTCTGGTAGTGCGGCGACCAGAACTGGACGCAGTACTCCAAATGTGGCCTAACCAGCGTTCTATACAGCTGCAACATCAGACTCCAGCTAGCCTTCATGCAACATGGAGGCCTCAACGGTGTCCAAGTACACAGTTAGCCAATGGGTAACAAGAAAGCAGAAGCACCCAAATGCAAACATAGAAACATAGAAAAACTACAGCACAAACAGGCCCTTCGGCCCCACAAGTTGTGCCGAACACATCCCTACCTTCTAGACACACCTATAACCCTCCATCCTATTAAGTCCCATGTACACATCCAGGAGTCTCTTAAAAGACCCCATTGAGTTTGCCACCACCACCACTGACGGCAGCCGATTCCACTCGCCCACCACCCTCTGTGTGAAAAACTTACCCCTAACATCTCCCTGTACCTACCCCCCCCAGCACCTTAAACCTGTGTCCTCTCGTAGCAGACATTTCCACCCTGGGAAAAAGCCTCTGAGAGTCCACCCCATCTATGCCTCTCAACATCTTATACACCTCTATTAGGTCTCCTCTCATCCTATGTCTCTCCTAGGAGAAAAGACCGAGCTCCCTCAGCCTATCCTCATAAGGCATGCCACTCAATCCAGGCAACATCCTTGTAAATCTCCTCTGCACCCTTTAAATCATTTCCACATCCTTCCTGTAGTGAGGTGACCAGAACTGAGCACAGTACTCCAAGTGGGGTCTGACGAGGGTCTTATATAGCTGCATCATTATCCCCGGACTCCTAAACTCAATCCCTCGATTGATAAAGGCCAGCACACCATACGCCTTCTTAACCACCTCCTCCACCTGCGGGGCCGATTTTAGAGTCCTATGGACCCGGACCCCAAGGTCCTTCTGATCCTCTACAGTACTGAGAGTCTTTCCCTTTATATTGTACTCCTTCATCCCATTTGACCTACCAAAATGGACCACTTCGCATTTATCTGGGTTGAAGTCCATCTGCCATCAAAGACCCGGTCATTCTCGTGACTCCTGAACAATTCCCACCAGGAATGAGGCTGGAGAACCGCCATGAAAAACATGTCCTTACACAAGGGATGATACAAGCGGGACCAACTCAATCAATCTCAGGTCACCCTACCTTGAGCAGAAGAATGTTGCCACTGTTACCGAATTCATACGATGTTGTGACATCAAGCCAACATCAAACCGGACCAAATGAGACAAACTCCACTCCAGGTTCCTGAAGTCACAGCAGTATATAAACCGAGGGAAAAGCTGGGCACTGGGTCTTCATTTGTCCTCAGGAACCAGCCAAGATGTCCCACACCGTGTGGAGGTCTGCTGAGGTCTGCACTCATTGTGAGCTAACAGCTGGTCACCAAAACTCAATTACTTAATCAAACTGAGCGTCAACAACACTTCCCAAGATGAAATCACGCGTTAAACTCGCAGAGTTGGTTTACATTCGCTGCCCGCAAGCAAATAACAGATTAGATACAGAGTAAAGCTCCCTCGACACTGTCCCCCATCAAACACTCCCAGGACAGGTACAGCACGGAGTTAGATACAGAGTAAAGCTCCCTCTGCACTGTCCCCCATCAAACACTCCCAGGACAGGTACAGCACGGGGTTAGATTCAGAGTAAAGCTCCCTCTGCACTGTCCCCATCAAACACTCCCAGGACAGGGACAGCACGGGGTTAGATACAGAGTAAAGCTCCCTCTCCACTGTCCCCATCAAACACTCCCAGGACAGGTACAGCACGGGGTTAGATACAGAGTAAAGCTCCCTCTACACTGTCCCCATCAAACACTCCCAGGACAGGTACAGCACGGGGTTAGATACAGAGTAAAGCTCCCTCTACACTGTCCCCATCAAACACTCCCAGGACAGGTACAGCACGGGGTTAGATACAGAGTAAAGCTCCGTCTCCACACTGTCCCCATCAAACACTCCCAGGACAGGTACAGCACAGGGTTAGATACAGAGTAAAGCTCCCTCTACACTGTCCCCATCAAACACTCCCAAGAGAGGTACAGCACGGGGCTAGATACAGAGTAAAGCTCCCTCTACACTGTCCCCATCAAACACTCCCAAGAGAGGGACAGCACGGGGTTAGATACAGAGTAAAGCTCCCTCTACACTGTCCCCATCAAACACTCCCAGGACAGGTACAGCATGGAGTTAGATACAGAGTAAAGCTCCCTCTCCACTGTCCCCATCAAACACTCCCAGGACAGGTACAGCACGGGGTTAGATACAGAGTAAAGCTCCCTCGACACTGTCCCCATCAAACACTCCCAGGACAGGTTCAGCACGGGGTTAGATACAGAGTAAAGCTCCCTCGACACGGCCCCCATCAATCACTCTCAGGCCAGGTACAACACGGGATTCGATACAGAGTAAAGCTCCCTCTACACTGTCCCCATCAAACACTCCCAGGACAGGTACAGCATGGGGTTAGATACAGAGTAAAGCTCCGTCTCCACTGTCCCCATCAAACAACTCCCAGGACAGGGACAGCACGGGGTTAGAGACAGGGTAAAGCTCCCTCTACACTGTCCTCCCTCAAACACTCCCAGGACAGGTACAGCACGGAGTTAGATACAGAGTAAAGCTCCCTCTCCACTGTCCCCATCAAACACTCCCAGGACAGGTACAGCACGGGGTTGGATACAGAGTAAAGCTCCCTCTACACTGTCCCCATCAAACACTCCCAGGACAGGTACAGCATGGGGTTAGATACAGAGTAAAGCTCCCTCTACACTGTCCCCATCAAACAACTCCCAGGACAGGGACAGCACGGGGTTAGAGACAGAGTAAAGCTCCCTCTACACTGTCCCCATCAAACACTCCCAGGACAGGTACAGCATGGGGTTAGATACAGAGTAAAGCTCCCTCTCCACTGTCCCCATCAAACAACTCCCAGGACAGGGACAGCACGGGGTTAGAGACAGAGTAAAGCTCCCTCTACACTGTCCCCATCAAACACTCCCAGGACAGGTACAGCATGGCGTTAGATACAGAGTAAAGCTCCCTCTACACTGTCCCCATCAAACACTCCCAGAGCAGGTACAGCACGGGGTTAGATACAGTGTAAAGCTCCCTCTACACTGTCCCCCATCAAACACTCGCAGGACAGGTCCAGCACGGGGTTAGATACAGAGCAAAGCTTCCTCTACGTTGTCCCCATCAAACACTCTCAAGCCAGGTCTAACACGGGGTGAGATACAGAATAAATCTCCATCTACAATGTCCCATATCAAGCGCTCCCAGGCCAAGTACAACACGGGGTTAGATACAGAGTAAAGCTCCCTCTACACTGTCCCCCATCAAACACTCCCAGGACAGATACAGCACGGGGTTAGATACAGAGTAAAGCTCCCTCTACACTGTGCCCCATCAAACACTCCCAGGACAGGTACAGCACGGCGTTAGATACAGAGTAAAGCTCCCTCTGCACGGTCCCCATCAAACACTCCCTGGACAGGTACAGCACGGGTTAGATACAGAGTAAAGCTCCCTCTACACTGTCCCCATCAAACACTCCCAGGACAGGTACAGCACGGGGTTAGATACAGAGTAAAGCTCCCTCTGCACTGTCCCCCATCAAACACTCCCAGGACAGGTACAGCACGGGGTTAGATTCAGAGTAAAGCTCCCTCTGCACTGTCCCCATCAAACACTCCCAGGACAGGTACAGCACGGGGTTAGATACAGAGTAAAGCTCCCTCTCCACTGTCCCCATCAAACACTCCCAGGACAGGTACAGCACGGGATTAGATACAGAGTAAAGCTCCCTCTACACTGTCCCCATCAAACACTCCCAGGACAGGTACAGCACGGGGTTAGATACAGAGTAAAGCTCCCTCTACACTGTCCCCATCAAACACTCCCAGGACAGGTACAGCACGGGGTTAGATACAGAGTAAAGCTCCCTCTACACTGTCCCCATCAAACACTCCCAGGACAGGTACAGCACGGGGTTAGATACAGAGTAAAGCTCCCTCTGCACTGTCCCCCATCAAACACTCCCCGGACAGGTACAGCACGGGGTTAGATTCAGAGTAAAGCTCCCTCTGCACTGTCCCCATCAAACACTCCCAGGACAGGTACAGCACGGGGTTAGATACAGAGTAAAGCTCCCTCTACACTGTCCCCATCAAACACTCCCAGGACAGGTACAGCACGGGGTTAGATACAGAGTAAAGCTCCCTCTGCACTGTCCCTATCAAACACTCCCAGGACAGGTACAGCACGGGGTTAGATACAGAGTAAAGCTCCCTCTGCACTGTCCCCATCAAATTGCTTTAATCCAAGCTCAGATGATCCTATCTCCGTGCCAGATGAGAAGCTTTATTGCTATCAAGGCCGACACAGTCAGAGAGTGGGAGCACAGCTCCGGATCCTCATGAGCAGAAGTCATTGAGCAGAGAGTTGGAAATGAACTGGATTAAAGAGCTGCAGCAGATATTGTTAATGCTAACCAGTCTCCCCATCCCCTATTCACCCAGGCAGCCATTTATTCACGCTCCAACACCGAGGGGACGCTGTCAATTCGCTTGTGTTCCTCTGTTGCCTCTCAATCAGCTGTTAAATTAAGTGGATTAATTAACTGGCTGGCATCGTGTCTCTCGGCCCGGCTTCAAGGTTAAGTCGGCAATACTCGCTTTTGTCAATAACGCAATGGGTACAAGTTTCACCCAGAGACTGGAGTAATTCACACTGGGCCCTCCGAGTGGATTACTAAGGGAGTGCCGCACTGTCAGAGGGACAGTACTGAGGGAGTGCCGCACTGTCAGAGGGTCAGTGCTGAGGGAGTGCCGCACTGTCAGAGGGTCAGTGCTGAGGGAGTGCCGCACTGTCAGAGAGTCAGTGCTGAGGGAGTGCCGCACTGTCAGAGGGTCAGTGCTGAGGGAGTGCCGCACTGTCAGAGGGTCAGTGCTGAGGGAGTGCCGCACTGTCAGAGGGTCAGTGCTGAGGGAGTGCCGCACTGTCAGAGGGTCAGTGTTGAGGGAGTGCGGCGCTGTCAGAGGGTCAGTGCTGAGGGAGTGCCACACTGTCAGAGGGTCAGTGATGAGGGAGTGCCGCACTGTCAGAGGGTCAGTGCTGAGGGAGTGCCGCACTGTCAGAGGGTCAGTACTGAGGGAGTGCCGCACTGTCAGAGGGTCAGTACTGAGGCAGTGCCGCACTGTCAGAGGGTCAGTGCTAAGGGAGTGCCGCACTGTCAGAAGGTCAGCACTGAGGGAGTGCCACACTGTCAGAGTGTCAGTGCTGAGGGAGCGCCGCACTGTCAGAGGGTCAGTGCTGAGGGAGTGCCGCACTGTCAGAGGGTCAGTGCTGAGGGAGTGCCGCACTGTCAGAGGGTCAGTGCTGAGGGAGTGCTGCACTGTCAGAGGGTCAGTACTGAGGGAGTGCCGCACTGTCAGAGGGACAGTACTGAGGGAGTGCCGCACTGTCAGAGGGTCAGTGCTGAGGGAGTGCCGCACTGTCAGAGGGTCAGTACTGAGGGAGTGCCGCACTGTCAGAGGGTCAGTACTGAGGGAGTGCCGCACTTTCAGAGGGTCAGTGCTCAGGGAGTGCCGCCCTGTCAGAGGGTCTGTACTGAGGGAGTGCCGCACTGTCAGAGGGTCAGTACTGAGGGAGTGCCGCACTGCCAGAGGGTCAGTGCTGAGGGAGTGCCGCACTGCCAGAGGGTCAGTGCTGAGGGAGTGCCGCACTGTCAGAGTGTCAGTGCTGAGGGAGTGCCGCACTGTCAGAGGGTCTGTGCTGAGGGAGTGCCGCACTGTTAGAGGGTCAGTGCTGAGGGAGAGCTGCATGTCTTCAGACGCTAAGGGGCAGTTTAGCACGGCCAATCCACCTAACCAGCACATCTTTCAGAATGTGGGAGGAAACCGGAGCACCCGGAGGAAACCCACGCAGAGACGGGGAGAACGTGCAGACTCCACACAGACAGTGACCCGAGGCCGGAATTGAACCCGGGTCCCTGGCGCTGTGAGGCGGCAGTGCTAACCACTGTGCTGTCCCAAGGAGGTACAAACTCCGACAAATCACTGGCCCCCCCAATGGAGGGCAGTCAGAATTAGAGAGAATATGTCTCTCACAGAAAGTTATCACAATGTGGAAGGGTGACAGACCAGAGAAATCGCTCTGTCGCTGATACATCTACAACATCCTCCCCGTTACTCCCTACCCGACCCTGCGGCCACGCGATCTCCAGGATCAGGCAAGGATCTCCAATCAAGGAAAATAAAGCTGTCTGGAAAATTCTTCCCCAGCTCCCTAAAGCTGTCAAAACTAGTCCAGATCACCAATCTGGCCCCGATTCACGGCTTTACCACAGGGGACGACTGAGGCAGAGTGTGGAACACAAGAGCGAAAGCATTGAGACAAGATTGGGGAAGGAAGCAGACGGCGGGATTCCAGGGGAATGGACAATTGGCCTCAGGATGAATTGAATTACAGCCTCCCTCCAGTGCAGAGGGAGGCCATTCAGCCCATCGAATCTGCACCACCTCTCTGACAGAGCACCTTACACAGGCCCAACCACTTGCACTTTCCCTTTGACCCCATATTTACCCCGCTGATCCCCCTAATCTACACATCTTAAACAATAAGTGACTATTTAGCATGGCCAATCCCCCTAACCTGCACATCTTAAACAATAAGTGACTATTTAGCATGGCCAATCCCCCTAACCTGCACATCTTTGGACACTAAGGGGCAATTTAGCATGGCCAATCCACCTAACCTACACATCTTTGGACACTAAGGGGCAATTTAGCATGGCCAATCCCCCTAACCTGCGCATCTTTGGACACTAAGGGGCAATTTAGCATGGCCAATCCCCCTAACCTGCACATCTTTGGACACTAAGGGGCAAATTAGCATGGCCAATCCCCCTAACCTGCGCATCTTTGGACACCAAGGGGCAATTTAGCACGGCCAATCCACTTAACCTACACATCTTTGGGCACTAAGGGGCAATTTAGCATGGCCAATCCACCTAACCTGCGCATCTTTGGACACTAAGGGGCAATTTAGCATGGCCAATCCCCCTAACCTACACATCTTTGGACATTAAGGGACAATTTAGCATGGCCAATCCCCCTGACCTGCACATCTTTGGACACTAAGGGGCAATTTAGCATGGCCAATCCCCCTAACCTGCACATCTTTGGACATTAAGGGACAATTTAGCATGGCCAATCCCCCTAACCTGCACATCTTTGGACACTAAGGGACAATTTAGCATGGCCAATCCCCCTGACCTACACATCTTTGGACACTAAGGGACAATTTAGCATGGCCAATCCCCCTAACCTGCACATCTTTGGACACTAAGGGGCAATTTAGCATGGCCAATCCCCCTAACCTGCGCATCTTTGGACACTAAGGGGCAATTTAGCATGGCCAATCCACTAACCTACACATCTTTGGACATTAAGGGACAATTTAGCATGGCCAATCCACCTAACCCGCGCATCTTTGGACATTAAGGGGCAATTTAGCATGGCCAATCCCCCTGACCTGCACATCTTTGGACTGTGGAAGGAAATGGGAGCACCCGGAGGAAACCCACGCAGACACGGGGAGAACGTGCAGACTCCACACAGACAGTGACCCAAGCTGGGAATCGAACCCAGGTCCCTGGCGCTGTGAGGCAGCAGCGCTAACCCACTGTGCCGTCTCTCGGGGGCTCGGGGGCCTAATGGACTGAATGGCCAACCTCAGGTTTACAAGTCATCTGTGCTTGTATGGGACATGGCGTGCCTTTAACTGCTGAAATACATCTCCACTCAGTTCAGCCGCTTGCGTTAAACATCACACTCTGAAGACACACAGAGACCAAGTGGGCTAGACAGGCCCCAGTAACAGACCAAGCCTGCTGCTCCTGTCAAGGACAGGCTTGTTCCTGAACACTGGAATGGAATGGATCCCAGGACAGGAGAGACCGGGGCTGGGGCACTGTGAGGGCATCCCGCACAGTGCGGGGGCGGGGGGGGGTGGGGGGGCGGTCGGGGGTGGTGAGTACAAATAGAGGCACCTCGGCCAAGCTCACTCTGGGGTCCATGGGATCACTCGAGGTGCTTGCAGATCTCGGTGGCTCCCAGATCCCCAATGGCGCTCCCAGAGGCCCGGAGTCCTACAGCAAAGCCTGCGCGCGTTTAGGGGGGCCTGGAGAGAGAGAGGTTCCAGCACTCCGCCAACTCAACACAGCACTGGACACTAAACAACGACGGGATCGGAGAGTCACACACACACACAAACACACAAACACCGAGGCCCTCACAACCCCTACTTCTTCAATCGATCCTTAACGACTACTGCCCGTTCCCGCGGTATTCGGGGGGGGGGGGGAGGAACTTTAATCTTGCCAATACCCATCGGAGGACAAAGAGTGAAGTTACAAGAGTGGTTTATACTTTTCACATCTTAATAACCGAGGCTCGCGGGGAGGGAGGCAGACGGAGACGAACAGGACTCTGCTGCTGTGGCACAATAATAGTAATAACCATTTTTTAAAAATCACCAAGGTGTTCTTAAATTCAGTAATGGATCCTTGAGGGACTCACTCACCTTGCACCCAAACATGAGGGACAAAGTCTTGTTGGTACATACTACCTTGCACTGACATAACACGGGAGAGAAGCAAGTCAGTTCTTTAATTGGTGGTGACATGATGCGCAGACCCATGGAAAAATATGAAATAACGTTCCGGGAGAGTCGCGGTGCTGATTAAACCGGATTCCCAGGCTCCCTCCTGCCGTGACAATCTGAGGTCTGCCCTCGTTGGAAATCTGTGCCACTCAATTCATCATTTCATCCCAGCGAGAGCTGCTTTCCTTTCTCTCGCTCTTCTTCTCAAATCACTGTCTCCTTCTCTCTCTCCGCTCTCTCTCTCTCTCGCTCCTATTCCCTCATTCTGCCCTTTCCCCTGCTCACACACCCCTGATGTCAGCCCTGGGAATTCCCAGCCAATCCGATGCCTCAGCCTGAGCGTAAGAGGGAGGATTTAACCAAACCGGGGGGGGGGGGGGGGGGGGTGTGCTGTGGGGTGGGGGGGTGGAGAGAGAGAGACAGAGAGAGAGGGACAGAGAGAGAGAGAGAGACAGGGGCACAGAGAGAGGGATAGAGAGAGAGAGAGACAGGGACAGAGAGAGAGAGACAGGGACAGAGAGAGACAGGGACAGAGAGAGAGAGACAGAGAGAGAGAGAGACAGGAACAGAGAGAGAGAGACAGGGAGAGAGAGACAGGGACACAGAGAGAGAGACAGGGATACAGAGAGAGAGACAGAGAGAGAGACAGGGACAGAGAGAGAGACAGGGAGAGAGAGGGACAGAGAGAGAGACAGGGACAGAGAGAGAAAGAGACAGGAACACAGAGAGACAGGGACAGAGAGAGAGCGACAGGGACAGAGAGAGAGCGACAGGGACAGAGAGAGAGAGAGAGACAGGGACAGAGAGAGAGACAGGGACACAGAGAGAGAGAGACTGGGACACACAGAGAGAGAGAGAGACAGGGGCACAGAGAGAGAGAGAGACAGGGACACAGAGAGAGACAGGAACACAGAGAGAAAGAGAGAGACAGGGACACAGAGAGAGAGACAGGGACAGAGAGACAGGGACAGAGAGAAATAGAGAGACAGGGACACAGAGAGAGAGACAGGGACAGAGAGGCAGGGACAGAGAGAAAGAGAGAGACAGGGACACAGAGAGAGAGAGACAGGGACACAGAGAGAGACAGGGACACAGAGAGAAAGAGAGAGACAGGGACAGAGAGAGAGAGAAAGGGACAGAGAGAGAGAGAGAGAGAGACAGGGACAAAGAGAGGGAGACAGGGACAGAGAGAGACAGGGACAGAGAGAGAGAGAGACAGAGACAGAGAGAGACAGGGACACAGAGAGAGAGAGACAGGGACAGAGAGAGAGAGACAGGGACAGAGAGAGAGAGAGACAGGAACAGAGAGAGAGAGAGAGACAGGGACAGAGAGAGAGAGAGACAGAGACAGAGAGAGACAGGGACACAGAGAGAGAGAGACAGGGACAGAGAGAGAGAGACAGGGACAGAGAGAGAGAGAGAGACAGGAACAGAGAGAGAGAGAGAGACAGGGTCAGAGAGAGAGAGACAGGGACACACAGAGAGAGAGAGACAGGGACAGAGAGAGAGAGACAGGGACAGAGAGAGAGAGAGAGAGAGACAGGGTCAGAGAGAGAGAGACAGGGACACAGAGAGAGAGAGAGACAGGGACAGAGAGAGAGGGGGGAAGGGGAGCAGCAGTTGGGGGAGGTTGGGGGTGGGGTGGGGTGGGGGGAGAATGTGACTGGAGGAGAGGGGGAGGAAGGGAGGGAGAGAGAGAGAGAGAGAGAGAGAGAGATGAGGTTGCTGACTGCAAGAAGGCAGAGAGAATCGGCAACGCTCTCCTCTCTCTCTGTCTCTCTCTCGGGCTCCATCACTGCCTCAAACAGCTGGATTACAAACAGAGGGAGCCAGGGCTAGGTCACTGAATGATACTGCGTTGGTGTACTTAACCACACTCATGTATAATTCATAACGGCACTGGCACCCGCCAGGGAGCGGCGCAGAAACTGGAGAGGCCCTTCAGCGGGAGAGGCGGTCATCGCCACCAGAGCGCCAGCCGTTACGTTACCTCTTCTCCAGCCCTTCCCCCCTCCCCTCCCCCTCTCCCGCCACCCACCCAGCCAAACTATTATCTGCCCCCACACCACTCCCTCAGCCCATGAGTCAGATTGAGGTACAGCGCCGCTGCAGCGTGCGAGGCACCCGTTTCCTTCATTCTCAACTTCCAATTAGTCCCTTTCCTCTGGCGGCAGCTGGGACGGTGGACAGGAACTCACTCACCCATCGTGAGGGGAAGTGAAAGCGCCACGGACGCGACGTGCCGTGGGTGTGCCGCACGGTCAGAGGGTCAGTGCTGAGGGAGTGCCGCACGGTCAGAGGGTCAGTGCTGAGGGAGTGCCGCACTGTCAGAGGGTCAGTGCTGAGGGAGTGCCGCACTGTCAGAGGGTCAGTGCTGAGGGAGTGCCGCACGGTCAGAGGGTCAGTGCTGAGGGAGTGCCGCGCTGTCAGAGGGTCAGTGCTGAGGGAGTGCCGCGCTGTCAGAGGGTCAGTACTGAGGGAGTGCCGCACTGTCAGAGGGTCAGTGCTGAGGGAGTGCCGCACTGTCAGAGGGTCAGTGCTGAGGGAGTGCCGCACTGTCAGAGGGTCAGTGCCGAGGGAGTGTCGCACTGTCAGAGGGTCAGTGCCGAGGGAGTGTCGCACTGTCAGAGGGTCAGTGCTGAGGGAGTGCCGCGCTGTCAGAGGGTCAGTACTGAGGGAGTGCCGCACTGTCAGAGGGTCAGTGCTGAGGGAGTGCCGCGCTGTCAGAGGGTCAGTGCCGAGGGAGTGCCGCACTGTCAGAGGGTCAGTACTGGGGGAGTGCCGCACTGTCAGAGGGTCAGTACTGAGGGAGTGCCGCACTGTCAGAGGGTCAGTGCTGAGGGAGCGCCGCACTGTCAGAGGGTCAGTGCTGAGGGAGTGCCGCACTGTCAGGGAGTCAGTACTGAGGGAGCGCCGCACTGTCAGAGGGTCAGTACTGAGGGAGTGCCGCACTGTCAGAGGGTCAGTACTGGGGGAGTGCCGCACTGTCAGAGGGTCAGTGCTGAGGGAGTGCCGCACTGTCAGAGGGTCAGTGCTGAGGGAGTGCCGCACTGTCAGAGGGTCAGTGCTGAGGGAGTGCCGCACGGTCAGAGGGTCAGTGCTGAGGGAGTGCCGCGCTGTCAGAGGGTCAGTGCTGAGGGAGTGCCGCGCTGTCAGAGGGTCAGTACTGAGGGAGTGCCGCACTGTCAGAGGGTCAGTGCTGAGGGAGTGCCGCACTGTCAGAGGGTCAGTGCTGAGGGAGTGCCGCACTGTCAGAGGGTCAGTGCCGAGGGAGTGTCGCACTGTCAGAGGGTCAGTGCCGAGGGAGTGTCGCACTGTCAGAGGGTCAGTGCTGAGGGAGTGCCGCGCTGTCAGAGGGTCAGTGCCGAGGGAGTGCCGCACTGTCAGAGGGTCAGTACTGGGGGAGTGCCGCACTGTCAGAGGGTCAGTACTGAGGGAGTGCCGCACTGTCAGAGGGTCAGTGCTGAGGGAGCGCCGCACTGTCAGAGGGTCAGTGCTGAGGGAGTGCCGCACTGTCAGGGAGTCAGTACTGAGGGAGCGCCGCACTGTCAGAGGGTCAGTACTGAGGGAGTGCCGCACTGTCAGAGGGTCAGTACTGGGGGAGTGCCGCACTGTCAGAGGGTCAGTGCTGAGGGAGCGCCGCACTGTCAGAGGGGCAGTGCTGAGGGAGTGCCGCACTGTCAGAGGGTCAGTGCCGAGGGAGTGTCGCACTGTCAGAGGGTCAGTGCCGAGGTAGTGTCGCACTGTCAGAGGGTCAGTGCTGAGGGCGTGCCGCACTGTCAGAGGGTCAGTACTGAGGGAGTGCCGCACTGTCAGAGGGTCAGTGCTGAGGGAGTGCCGCGCTGTCAGTGGGTCAGTACTGAGGGAGTGCCGCACTGTCAGAGGGTCAGTGCTGAGGGAGTGCCGCACTGTCAGAGGGTCAGTGCCGAGGGAGTGTTGCACTGTCAGAGGGTCAGTGCCGAGGGAGTGTCGCACTGTCAGAGGGTCAGTGCTGAGGGCGTGCCGCACTGTCAGAGGGTCAGTACTGAGGGAGTGCCGCACTGTCAGAGGGTCAGTGCTGAGGGAGTGCCGCGCTGTCAGAGGGTCAGTACTGAGGGAGTGCCGCACTGTCAGAGGGTCAGTGCTGAGGGAGTGCCGCACTGTCAGAGGGTCAGTGCTGAGGGAGTGCCGCACTGTCAGTGGGTCAGTGCTGAGGGAGTGCCGCACTGTCAGAGGGTCAGTGCTGAGGGAGTGCCGCACTGTCAGAGGGTCAGTGCTGAGGGAGTGCCGCACTGTCAGAGGGTCAGTGCTGAGGTAGTGCCGCACTGTCAGAGGGTCAGTACTGAGGGAGTGCCGCACTGTCAGAGGGTCAGTACTGAGGGAGTGCCGCACTGTCAGAGGGTCAGTGCTGAGGAAGCGCCGCACTGTCAGAGGGTGAGTGCTGAGGGAGTGCCGCACTGTCAGAGGGTCAGTGCCGAGGGAGTGTCGCACTGTCAGAGGGTCAGTGCCGAGGGAGTGTCGCACTGTCAGAGGGTCAGTGCTGAGAGCGTGCCGCACTGTCAGAGGGTCAGTCCTGAGGGAGTGCCGCACTGTCAGAGGGTCAGTGCTGAGGGAGTGCCGCACTGTCAGAGGGTCAGTACTGAGGGAGTGCCGCACTGTCAGAGGGTCAGTGCTGAGGGAGTGCCTCACTGTCAGAGGGTCAGTCCTGAGGGAGTGCCGCACTGTCAGAGGGTCAGTACTGAGGGAGTGCCGCACTGTCAGAGGGTCAGTGCCGAGGGAGTGCCGCACTGTCAGAGGGTCAGTACTGAGGGAGTGCCGCACTGTCAGCGGGTCAGTGCTGAGGGAGTGCCGCACTGTCAGAGGGTCAGTGCTGAGGGAGCGCCGCACTGTCAGAGGGTCAGTGCTGAGGGAGTGCCACACTGTCAGAGGGTCAGTGCTGAGGGAGTGCCGCACTGTCAGAGGGTCAGTACTGAGGGAGTGCCGCACTGTCAGAGGGTCAGTGCCGAGGGAGTGCCGCACTGTCAGAGGGTCAGTGCCGAGGGAGTGCCGCACTGTCAGAGGGTCAGTGCCGAGGGAGTGCCGCACTGTCAGAGGGTCAGTGCCGAGGGAGTGCCGCACTGTCAGAGGGTCAGTGCTGAGGGAGTGCCGCACTGTCAGAGGGTCAGTGCTGAGGGAGTGCCGCACTGTCAGAGGGTCAGTGCTGAGGGAGTGCTCCCGTGTTCGTGGGGGCCTTTTGAAATTTCCTATTGAATCTGCTTCCATCACACTTCCAGATCCTAACAACTCGCTGCGTGTAATAATTTTAACTTTTATCCATGGGATGTGGGCATCATTGGCCCATTGACAGAACATCCCGAATCGCCCTTGAACCGATTGCCTTGTGGCTACTTCAGAGTCATCTCCATTGCTGTGGGCTTGGAATCACTGGGTGAAGGCGGCAGGTTTAGGGGAGGGTCGTTAACCAGAAGTGATTGAGAGAAGTCAACAAAATTATGAGAGGAATAGACAGGGCGGAGAGTCAGAGGCTTTTTCCCAGGGTGGGAAGGTCGATTCCAACAGGGCACAGGTTCAAGGTGAGGGGTGATGAGTTTCGGGGAGATGTGCGGGGGAAGTTTTTCACGCAGAGGGTGGTGGGTGCCTGGAACGCGCTGCCAGAGGAGGTGGTGGAAGCGGACACATTATCAATCAACGTTCAAGGTCTATCCTGATCGGCACCTGAACAGGAGGCGAACAAAGGGTTAGAAACTGCGTATCAGCGCAGGCTTGGTGGGCCGAAGGGTCTGTTCCTGTGCTGTATCGTTCCCTGTTCTATGACAATGGACAAAGGTTTCAAGGCCATCATTAGACTTTCAACTCCAGGTGGGATTCGAACCTGGGTCCCCAAAGCATTACTCTCGGGGGTGAATTTTTTCCTTCCACTTTCCACGGGTGAGGGGTAGACCATGGAAGGGTCCGGTGGCACGGTTCTGGAGCGAGCGTGCCTGGAAAATCCCGCCCTATGGTATCTGGATTACTAGGCCCAGTACCACTGCACTACACGACACCACTGCCTCCCGATAATCATTCTTATCTCCCTCCCCAACCCAACCACTGGTTCCTTTCCCGATTCTCCTCAATCTGTGTCTCTCTCTGGTTACCCACCCTCCCGACACTGGGAAACACTTCCTCCATCTTCACTCCACCCAAATCCCTCACGATTTTGAATAGCTCTGATGAATATAACTATAGGGACATAACTATAGGGTTCGTGGTGGGAGATATAGGAAGGATATCAGAGGTAGGTTCTTTACGCAGAGAGTGGTTGGGGTGTGGAATGGACTGCCTGCAGTGATAGTGGAGTCAGACACTTTAGGAACATTTAAGCGGTTATTGGATAGGCACATGGAGCACACCAGGATGATAGGGAGTGGGGGTAGCTTGATCTTGGTTTCAGATAAAGCTCGGCACAACATCGTGGGCCGAAGGGCCTGTTCTGTGCTCTACTGTTCTATGAATAGCTCTAGTGGCACGGCGGTTAGCTGCCTCACCACGCCAGGGACCCGGGTTCGATTCCCGCCCTCGGGTCACTGTCCGTGCAGAGTCTGCACGTTCTCCCCGTGTCTGCGTGGGTTTCCTCCACCACCACCTTCAGGCTCAGAGGTGAGTGTGCTACCTGCTGAGTGGGCAAGCCAGGCAGAGACCAGTGTTGTGCCCAGCAACGGGTAGAGGGTGGGAGGGCAGAGACTGCCACATGGCCTCACTGAGCAACAATACCAAACCGTGACGAGCTAAAGAAAAAGGAATTAAACCAGACGGACCAACCCGGCATCAACCTACGTACCGGGAAAAGCAACGGCAAAACCAGCCCTGTTATATCCTCATAGTCAGAGGTTTACACAGCATGGAAACAGGCCCCTCGGCCCAACTTGTCCATGCCGCCCAGTTTTACCACTAAGCTAGTCCCAATTGCCCACGTTTGGCCCATATCCCTCTATACCCATCGTACCCATATAACTGTTTAAATGCTTTTTAAAAGACAAAATTGTACCCGCCTCTACTACTGCCTCTGGCAGCTCGTTCCAGACACTCACCACCCTCTGTGTGAAAAAACTGCTCCTCTGGACACTTTTGTACCTCTCCCCTCTCACCTTAAACCGATGCCCTCTAGTTTTAGACTCCCCTACCTTTGGGAAAAGATATTGACTATCTAGCTGATCTGTGCCCCTCATTATTTTATAGACCTCGATAAGATCACCCCTCAGCCTCCTACGCTCCAGAGAAAAAAGTCCTAGTCTACCCAGCCTCTCCTCATAACTCAATCCATCAAGTCCCGGTCGCATCCTAGTAAATCTTTTCTGCACTCTTTCTAGTTTCATAATGTCCTTTCTATAATAGGGTGACCAGAACTGCACACAGTATTCCACTGGTCTCTCAAAGACTCAGTTCCCCCAGCTAGGATTATTTTGCCTTGCCCTGGGACTTAGACCGTCGCACTCAACCCATGTAGAATCAAAACTTAATCGAAATCTAAGATCCTGAGGGGTATTGACTGGGTGGATGTGGAGAGGATAGAATCCATAGGATCCCGACAGTGCAGAAGGAGGCCATTCGACCCATCGAGTGTGTACTGACTCACCGACAGAGCGTCTTACCCAGGCCATCTCCCTGCCCTATCCCTATAACCATGTGCATTTACTATGGCCAATCCACCTAACCTGCACATCTTTGGACACAAAGGGACAATTTAGCATGGCCAATCCACCTAACCCGCACATCTTTGGACACTAAGGGGCAATTTAGCATGGCCAATCCACCAAACCTGCACATCTTTGGACACGAAGGGACAATTTAGCATGGCCAATCCACCTAACCCGCACATCTTTGGACACTAAGGGACAATTTAGCATGGCCAATCCCCCTAACCTGCACATCTTTGGACACTAAGGGGCAATTTAGCATGGCCAATCCACCTAACCTGCACATCTTTGGACACTAAGGGACAATTGAGCATGGCCAATCCCCCTAACCTGCACATCTTTGGACACTAAGGGGCAATTTAGCATGGCCAATCCACCTAACCTGCACATCTTTGGACACTAAGGGACAATTTAGCATGGCCAATCCACCTAACCTACACATCTTTGGACTCTAAGAGGCAATTTAGCATGGCCAATCCACCTAATCTGCACATCTTTGGACACTAAGGGACAATTTAGCATGGCCAATCCACCTAACCTGCACATCTTTGGACACTGAGGGACAATTTAGCATGGCCAATCCACTGAACCTACACATCTTTGGACACTAAGGGACAATTTAGCACGGCCAATCCCCCTAACCTGCACATCTTTGGACACTAAGGGGCAATTTAGCATGGCCAATCCACCCAACCTGCACATCTTTGGACACTAAGGGACAATTTAGCATGGCCAATCCACCTAACCTACACATCTTTGGACTCTATGAGGCAATTTAGCATGGCCAATCCACCTAATCTGCACATCTTTGGACACTAAGGGACAATTTAGCATGGCCAATCCACCGAACCTACACATCTTTGGACACTAAGGGGCAATTTAGCATGGCCAATCCACCTAACCTGCACATCTTTGGACACTGAGGGACAATTTAGCATGGCCAATGCACCTAACCTGCACATCTTTGGACACTCAGGGACAATTTAGCATGGCCAATCCACCCAACCTGCACATCTTCAGACTGTGGGAGGAAACCGGAGCACCTGGAAGAAACCCACGCAGACACGGGGAGAATGTGCAGACTCCGCACAGACAGTGACCCGAGGCTGGAATCGAACCCTGATGCTGCTAACCACTGTGCCACCATGCCGCGCGCAAGGGTGTTTCCTCTCATCAGAGAATCTGGAACACTGTCTAAAAATAAGGGGTTGCTCACTCATGACGGAGACAAGAATTAATTTCTTTTTTCTCAGAGGTTTGTGAGTCTCTGGTATTCTGTTCCACAAAAGCAGAGGCTTTGAATATTTCCATGGCGGAGCCAGATCAATTCTGGATTAACAAGGGGGCGAAAGGATATGGGGGTGCAGCAGGCAGGCTTGTGGGGTTGGAGTTACCAGTCAGCCCAGTCATGATCTCGAGGGGCCGAGTGGCCTACCCCTGCCACTAATTTGTATGTTCACATGTATGTTCACAAAGACTGAGCCCTTGAGCCCACAGACCATATTCCCTGCCCCATCCTGCCCACAGCTCCACAATCTCCCAGTCCACCCAATGTCCCTCAGAGTTACACTCAACCAACCAACACCTCTACTTTCTCAGAAGACGAAGGAAATTTGGCATGTCAGCTACGACTCTCACCAACTTTTACAGATGCGCCATAGAAAGCATTCTTTCTGGTTGTATCACAGCTTGGTCTGGGGCCCCTGCTCTGCCCAAGACCGCAAGGGTCTACAAAGGGTCGTGAATGTAGCCCAATCCATCACGCAAACCAGCCTCCCATCCATTGACTCTGTCTACACTTCCCGCTGCCTCGGGAAAAAGCAGCCAGCATAATCAAGGACCCCACGCACCCCGGACATTCTCTCTTCCACCTTCTTCCGTCGGGAAAAAGATACAAAAGTCTGAGGTCACGTACCAACCGACTCAAGAACAGCTTCTTCCCTGCTGCTGTCAGACTTTTGAATGGACCTACCTCGCATTAAGTTGATCTTCCTCTACACCCTAGCTTTGACTGTAACACCACATTCTGCACTCTCTCCTTTCCTGCTCTATGAACAGTATGCTTTGTTTGCATAACGCGCAAGAAGCAATACTTTTCACTGTATCCCAGTACATGTGACAATAATAAATCAAATCCATGTACTCTATGAACAGTATGCTTTGCATAATGCGCAAGAAACAACACTTTTCACTGTATCCCAGTACATGTGACAATAATAAATCAAATCTATGTACTCTATGAACGGTATGCTTTGTCTGTACAGTGCGCAAGAAACAACACTTTTCACTGTATCCCAGTACATGTGACAATAATAAATCAAATCTATGTACTCTATGAACAGTATGCTTTGCATAACGCGCAAGAAACAATACTTTTCACTGTATCCCAGTACATGTGACAATAATACATCAAATCTATGTACTCTATGAACGGTATGCTCTGTCTGTATAGCACGCAAGAAACAATACTTTTCACTGTGTCCCAGTACATGTGACAATAATAAATCAAATCTATGTACTCTATGAACAGTGTGCTTTGCATAACGCGCAAGAAACAATACTTTTCACTGTATCCCAGTACATGTGACAATAATACATCAAATCTATGTACTCTATGAACGGTATGCTTTGTCTGTACAGTGCGCAAGAAACAACACTTTTCACTGTATCCCAGTACATGTGACAATAATACATCAAATCTATGTACTCTATGAACAGTATGCTTTGTTTGCATAACGCGCAAGAAGCAATACTTTTCACTGTATCCCAGTACATGTGACAATAATAAATCAAATCTATGTACTCTATGAACGGTATGCTTTGTCTGTACAGTGCGCAAGAAACAATACTTTTCACTGTGTCCCAGTACATGTGACAATAATAACTCAAATCTATGTACTCTATGAACAGTATGCTTTGCATAACGCGCAAGAAACAATATTTTTCACTGTGTCCCAGTACATGTGACAATAATAAATCAAATCTATGTACTCTATGAACAGTATGCTTTGCATAACGCGCAAGAAACAATACTTTTCACTGTATCCCAGTACATGTGACAATAGTACATCAAATCTATGTACTCTATGAACGGTATGCTTTGTCTGTATAGCGAGCAAGAAACAATACTTTTCACTGTGTCCCAGTACATGTGACAATAATAACTCAAATCTATGTGGGAAATTGCTACCTTCTCACGGTCAAACGGAAGTCAGTCCGAGTTTCCAATCCCACCATTCTCGGTTTAGATAAATAAGTCACACAGATTTCCTTCAGATTCTCCACACCGTTCAGCGTGGACTGAGAGTCCCGTTAGTGTTTGACGGAGTTGGGGAGGGGGGAGCAAGCATTTCCGAATTGAGAGAGGAATACTTGGACGCATGGTTGGATCAGTGGGAGGAGTGACAGGCCAGAGAGTGTCAGAGTTCACTTTCCATCCTGTCCGATCGCGGACTGCACCCACCACCATCTTCGGGCTCAGGGGTGAGTGTGCTACCTGCTGAGTGGACAAGCCAGGCAGAGACCCGTGTTGTGCCCAGCAGCGGGTAGAGGGTGGGAGGGCAGAGACTGCCACATGGCCTCACAGAGCAACAATACCAAACCGTGACGAGCTGGAAAAAAAAGGAATTAAACCAGACGGACCAACCCGGCATCGACCTACGTAACGGGAAAAGCAACGGCAAACCAGCCCTCTTATATCCTCATAGTCAGAGGTTTACAGCATGGAAACAGGCCCTTCGGCCCAACTTGTCCATGCCGCCCAGTTTTACCACTAAGCTAGTCCCAATTGCCCACATTGGCCCATATCCCTCTATACCCATCATACCCATATAACTGTCTAAATGTTTTTTAAAAGACAAAACTGTACCCGCCTCTACTACTACCTCTGGCAGTTCGTTCCAGACACTCACCACCCTCTGTGTGAAAAAACTGCCCCTCTGGACCCTTTTGTATCTCTCCCCTCTCACCTTAAACCTATGCCCTCTAGTTTTAGAATCCCCGACCTTTGGGAAAAGATGTTGACTATCTAGCTGATCTATGCCCCTCATTATTTTATAGACCTCTATAAGATCATCCCTCAGCCTCCTACGCTCCAGAGAAAAAAGTCCCAGTCTATTCAGCCTCTCCTTATAACTCAAAGCATCAAGTCCCGGTAGCATCCTAGTAAATCTTTTCTGCACTCTTTCTAGTTTAATAATATCCTTTCTATAATAGGGTGACCAGAACTGTACACAGTATTCCAAATGTGGCCTTACCAATGTCTTGTACAACTTCAACAAGACGTCCCAACTCCTGTATTCAATGTTCTGACCAAGGAAACCAAGCATGCCGAATGCCTTCTTCACCACTCTGTCCACCTATGACTCCACTTTCAAGGAACTATGAACCTGTACCCGAGATCTCTTTGTTCTATAACTCTCCCCAACGTCCTACCATTAACTGAGTAAGTCCTGCCCTGGTTCGATCTGTCAAAATGAATCACCTCGCATTTATCTAAATTAAACTCCATCTGCCATTCGTCAGCCCACTGGCCCAATTGATCAAGATCCCATTGCAATCCCAGATAACCTTCTTCACTGTCCACTATGCCACCAATCTTGGTGTCATCTGCAAACTTACTAACCATGCCCCCTATATTCTCATCCAAATCATTAATATAAATGACAAATAACAGTGGACCCAGCACTGATCCCTGAGGCACATCGCTGGTCACAGGCCTCCAGTTTGAAAAACAACCCTCTACAACCACCTCTGGCTCCTGTTGTCAAGCCAATTTTGACTCTGGCATGTTCTTCTCACTAATACCGAGGGGCTTGTGCCAAAATTGGAAAGTTGCCCCACAGACTAGTCTAGCAAAAGCTTGACATAGTCATACTCATGGACTTGTACCTTATGGATGACGTCTCAGACACCACAATCACCATCCCTGAATATGGTCTGTTTGACCAGCAGGGCAGATCCGGCAGAGGTGGCGGGCGGCACAGTGGTATATAGTTATCATAGAATCATAGAATCATAGAAACCCTACAGTGCAGAAGGAGGCCATTCGGCCCATCGAGTCTGCACCGACCACAATCCCACCCAGTCCCTAGCCCCACATATTTACCCGCTAATCCCTCTCACTTACGCATCTTAGGACTCTAAGGGGCAATTTTTAACCTGGCCAATCAACCTAACTTCATGGGGTGCAGAGTTGGGAGGGAGTTGCCCAGGGAATCCTCAACATCGACTCTGCACCCCATGAAGTCTCCTGGTTCCAGGTCAAACATGGGCAAGGGGTTTTCCTGCTGATCACCACGTGCTATTCCCCCATCAGTTGATGAATCAGTGCTCCACCATGTTGAACATCACTTGGAGGAAGCACTGAGGGCACGGAACACACTCGGGGGGGGACGTCTTCATCACCAAGAGTGTCTCGATACCACTACAGACCGAGCTGGCCAGGTCCAAAAGGACATCGCTGCTAGGCTGGGACTGCGGCAGGTAGTGAGGGAACCAACAAGAGGGAATATCTACTTGGCCTTGACACAGAACCAGAGACAGACTACGGTGCAAAAGGAGACCATTCAGCCTATCCAATATGTGCTGGCCATAAAAAGGGAAGAAAGAAACTAGCCGCCCATTGTAATCCTACGTTTCAGCCCCTGGAAGAAGGGGGTGATCAGTAAGTTTGCAGACGACATGAAAATGGCTGGACTTGCAGATAGTGAGGAGTATTGTCAGAGGCTACAGAAGGATATAGATAGGCTGGAAATTTGGGCAAAGAAATGGCAGATGGAGTTCAATCCAGATAAATGCGAAGTGATGCATTTTGGTAGAACTAACGTAGGGGGGAGCTATACGATAAATGGCAGAACCGTAAAGGGTGTAGATACGCAGAGGGACCTGGGTGTGCAAGTCCACAGATCCTTGAACGTGACGTCACAGGTGGAGAAGGTAGTGAAGAAGGCATATGGCATGCTTGCCTTTATAGGACGGGGCATAGAGTATAAAAGTTGGGGTCTGATGTTGCAGTTGTATAGAACGTTGGTTCGGCCGCATTTGGAATACTGCGTCCAGTTCTGGTCGCCACACTACCAGAAGGACGTGGAGGCTTTAGAGAGAGTGCAGAGGAGGTTCACCAGGATGTTGCCTGGTATGGAAGGGCTTAGTTATGAGGAGAGATTGGGTAAACTGGGGTTGTTCTCACTGGAAAGACGGAGAATGAGGGGAGACCTAATAGAGGTGTATAAAATTATGAAAGGCAAGGGTGAATGGTGGGAAGCTTTTCGCCAGGTCGGTGGTGATGTTCACGAGGGGTCATAGGTTCAAGGTGAGGCGGGGGAGGTTTAACACGGATATCAGAAGGACGTATTTTACGCAGAGGGTGGTGGGGGCCTGGAATGCGCTGCCGGGCAAGGTGGTGGAGGCGGACACACTGGGAACGTTTAAGACTTATCTAGATAGCCACATGAACGGAGTGGGAATGGAGGGATACAAAAGAATGGTCTAGTTTGGACCAGGGAGCGGCGTGGGCTTAGAGGGCCGAAGGGCCTGTTCCTGTGCTGTATTGTTCTTGGTTCTTTGTTTGTTGTTCTGGTCTGTGATCTTGTGAGTTACAGCACTTCATATACAGATCCGGGTTGAATGTTTTCAGCCTCAACCATTAAGCATAATAAAGGACCCCACACACTCTGGACACTCTCTCTTCCACCTTCTGTCAGGCAGTGAATTCCAAATGCCTACTTCCCTCTGGGTGAAAAAGCTTCTCCTCACATCCCTTCTAAGCCTACTAGAAAGGGTCGAGAATTCAAGTTTTTAGGTGTCCAGATCACCAACAACCTGTCCTGGTCCCCCCCATGCCGACACTATAGTTAAGAAAGCCCCACCAACGCCTCTACTTTCTCAAAAGACTAAGGAAATTTGGCATGTCAGCTACGACTCTCACCAACCTTTACAGATGCACCAGAGAAAGCATTCTTTCTGGTTGTATCGCAGCTTGGTCTGGGGCTCCTGCTCTGCCCAAGACCGCAAGGAACTACAAAAGGTCGTGAATGTAGCCCAATCCATCACGCAAACCAGCCTCCCGTCCATTGACTCTGTCTACACTTCCCGCTGCCTCGGGGAAAAGCAGCCAGCAGAATTAAGGACCCCCACACGCCCCGGACATTCTCTCTTCCACCTTCTTCCATCGGGAAAAAGATACAAAAGGTCACGTACCAACCGACTCAAGAACAGCTTCTTCCCTGCTGCTGTCAGACTTTTGAATGGACCTACCTCGCATGAAGTTGATCTTTCTCTACACCCTAGCTATGACTGTAACACTACATTCTGCACCCTCTCCTTTCCTTCTCTATGAACGGTATGCTTTGCCTGAATAGCGCGCGAGAAACAATACTTTTCACTGTATACTAATACATGTGACAATAATAAATCAAATCAAATCAAATCAAATTAAAACTCTTCCCCCTGGTAATTAACCCCTCAGCTGGGGGGGGAGGCAAACCTTTTCTGTCCTCACCAGCCTGGCTGCTGCTGGTACATCTGTCCATGATGGTATCTAAATGGATACAAACTTGGCTTCTTGACAGAAGCCAGAGGGTGGTTGTAGAGAGTTGTTTTTCAAACTGGAGGCCTGTGACCAGCGGTGTGCCTCAGGGATCAGTGCTGGGCCCACTGTTATTTGTCATTTATATTAATGATTTGGATGAGAATATAGGAGGCATAGTTAGTAAGTTTGCAGATGATACCAAGATTGGTGGCATAGTGGACAGTGAAGAAAGTTATCTCCAATTGCAACGGGATCTTGATCAATTGGGCCAGTGGGCTGACGAATGGCAGATGGAGTTTAATTTAGACAAATGCGAGGTGATGCATTTTGGTAGATTGAACCAGGGCAGGATTTACTCAGTTAATGGTAGGGTGTTGGGGAGAGTTACAGAACAAAGAGATCTAGGGGTGCAGGTTCATAGCTCCTTGAAAGTGGAGTCACAGGTGGACAGAGTGGTGAAGAAGGCATTCGGCATGCTTGGTTTCATCGGTCAGAACATTGAATACAGGAGTTGGGACGTCTTGTTAAAGTTGTACAAGACATTGGTAAGGCCACACTTGGAATACTGTGTGCAATTCTGGTCACCCCCATTATAGAAAGGATATTATTAAACTAGAAAGAGAGCAGAAAAGATTTACTAGGATGCGACCGGGACTTGATGGATTGAGTTATAAGGAGAGGCTGGATAGACTGGGACTTTTTTCTCTGGAGCGTAGGAGGCTGAGGGGCGACCTTATAGAGGTCTATAAAATAATGAGGGGCACAGATCAGCTAGATAGTCAACATCTTTTCCCAAAGGTAGGGGAGTCTAAAACTAGAGGGCATAGGTTTAAGGTGAGAGGGGAGAGATACAAAAGTGTCCAGAGGAGCAATTTTTTCACGCAGAAGGTGGTTAGTGCCTGGAACGAGCTGCCAGAGGCAGTAGTAGAGGCGGGTACAATTTTATCTTTGAAAAAGCATTTAGATGGTTACATGGGTAAGATGGGTATAGAGGGATATGGGCCAAACGCGGGCAATTGGGATTAGTTTAGGGGTTTTTAAAAAAAAGGGCGGCATGGACAAGTTGGGCCGAAGGGCCTGTTTCCATGCTGTAAACCTCTATGACTCGATGACTCTATGGTACCGGTAGGAGTCTGTCCTTGTGGAGCCAAGGCCCCATCTTCACATTGAGGGGAGCCTCCATCATGTGGGCACCATTACTGTACTAAATGGGTCAGGCTTCGAGCAGACTGAACAACTCAAGGTTGGGCATCCCTGAGGCGCCACGGTCCCTCAGCAGCAGCTGATCTGTACTCCAGAACAATCTGTAACCTCATGGCCCGGCATATCCCCCACTCTACCGTTACCACCAAGCCAGGGGATCAACCCCGGTTCAATGGAGAGTGCAGGAGGGCACGCCAGGAGCAGCACCCGGCATCCCACAAAATGGGGCATCACCCTTCATATCAACTGGTGTGGCACAGTGGCACAGTGGTTAGCACTGCTGCCTCACAGCGCCAGTTCAATTCCAGCCTCGGGTCACTGTCTTTTTAGAGTTTGCACGTTCTCCTCGTGTCTGCGTGGGTTTCCTCCGGGTGCTCCGGTTTCCTCCCACAGTCCAAAGATGTGTAGGTTAGGTGGATTGGCCATGCTAAATTGCCCCTTAGTATCCAAAGATGTGCAGGTTAGGTGGATTGGCCATGCTAAATTGCCCCTTAGTATCCAAAGATGTGCAGGTTAGGTGGATTGGCCATGCTAAATTGCCCCTTAGTACCCAAAGATGTGCAGGTTAGGTGGATTGGCCATGCTAAATTGCCCCTTAGTACCCAAAGATGTGCAGGTTAGGTGGATTGGCCATGCTAAATTGCCCCTTAGTATCCAAAGATGTGCAGGTTAGGTGGATTGGCCATGCTAAATTGCCCCTTAGTACCCAAAGATGTGTAGGTTAGGTGGATTGGCCATGCTAAATTGCCCCTTAGTACCCAAAGATGTGTAGGTTGGGTGGATGGGCCATGCTAAATTCCCCCTCAGTGTTACCCGAACAGGCGCCGGAATGTAGCAACTCGGGGGATTTTCACAGTAACTTCATTGCAGTGTTAATGTTAGCCAACTTGTGACACTGATAAAAAAAACTTTTAAACTTTACAGGGATACAGGACTCATTGGATTGCTGTACTGAGGGATAGCATGACTTCCGTGGGCTGAATGGCCCCCCCCTCCTGTGCTGTAAGTGACACTCCCTTATCTACTCCTCTTTTGGCTTGTCCCGCGGGGTCACCAGAATTCTGGTCTATCACCTTTCGTGTCAACAATTATGTTTTGGATTTTTGGGGTTGTTTTTCCGGCTCAGTGTCTCTCCGATCGCTCACCTCCCGGGAGCCGGGATCCAGACACCCACTGGCCCGCCCGCCTGCACCAGTGACGGTTCATCCACTGCCTCCAGGCTGAGGGGTGAGATTTGAATCCAGGGCCTCCCAGGTCAAAGGGAGAGACATTATCAACTACAAGTTCCCACCAAATCACTCAAGGATTAAATACAGTGGATACAAAAGCAGGATAGAGGTTGGGAATTCCATGGTCAGAAACTGAACTCCACACTCCCACAGCCGGTCCACGATTTACAAGTCAGGAGTGTGATGGAATACTCCCCACTCGCCTGGATGGGAGCAGCTCCAACAACACTCGAGAAGCTCGACACCATCCAGGACAAAGCAGCCCCGCTTGTCATCCCTTCCACCACCCCAAACATTCTCTCCCGATACAACCAGCGAACAGTGAAAGGAGTCTATACCAGACGCACTGCTTCAACTTGCCTAGGCTCCTTCAACAGCACCTTCCAAACCCAGAACAAGAAAAGAGAGAGCTTTACTCTGTATCTAACCCCGTGCTGTACCTGTCCTGGGAGTGTTTGATGGGGACAGTGTAGAGGGAGCTTTACTCTGTATCTAACCCCGTGCTGTACCTGTCCTGGGAGTGTTTGATGGGGGACAGTGTAGAGGGAGCTTTACTCTGTATCTAACCCTGTGCTGTACCTATCCTGGGAGTGTTTGATGGGGGGACAGTGTAGAGGGAGCTTTACTCTGTATCTAACCCCGTGCTGTACCTGTCCTGGGAGTGTTTGATGGGGACAGTGTAGAGGGAGCTTTACTCTGTATCTAACCCCGTGCTGTACCTGTCCTGGGACTTTTTGATGGGGGACAGTGTAGAGGGAGCTTTACTCTGTATCTAACCCCGTGCTGTACCTGTCCTGGGAGTGTTTGATGGGGGACAGTGTAGAAGGAGCTTTACTCTGTATCTAACCCCGTGCTGTACCTGTCCTGGGACTTTTTGATGGGGGACAGTGTAGAGGGAGCTTTACTCTGTATCTAACCCCGTGCTGTACCTGTCCTGGGAGTGTTTGATGGGGGACAGTGTAGAAGGAGCTTTACTCTGTATCTAACCCCGTGCTGTACCTGTCCTGGGAGTGTTTGATGGGGGACAGTGTAGAGGGAGCTTTACTCTGTATCTAACCCCGTGCTGTACCTGTCCTGGGAGTGTTTGATGGGGGACAGTGTAGAGGGAGCTTTACTCTGTATCTAACCCCGTGCTGTACCTGTCCTGGGAGTGTTTGATGGGGACAGTGGAGAGGGAGCTTTACTCTGTATCTAACCCTGTGCTGTACATGTCCTGGGAGAGTTTGATGGGGGACAGTGTAGAGGGAGCTTTACTCTGTATCTAACCCCATGCTGTACCTGTCCTGGGAGTGTTTGATGGGGGACAGTGTAGAGGGAGCTTTACTCTGTATCTAACCTGGTGCTGTTCCATCTCTGCGTGTTCAGTTTTACTTACAGAGACACACATATATAATATGTGTCAGTCTGAGACTGTCAATTATAATTCTGTGAGAGCGATGAAGATTTCTGTTGCATTTCCGTAGCTGAGGGACTTTTGCTACAACACACAACTCATTTAAACCCAAGGAACCTGTCAGCCAGGTTGGAATGAGGCTAATTAATCTAATTCATTTGGGCCTCCCACAGATGTTCCACCATTTGTACTACTTTCCACAGAAGCCGGACCACAGCCCGGGCTTTCATTGGAGCAGCTTCGGGCAAGAGGATTCAGATCCCCGTCTCCAGCACTGAGACTAACGGGGGCGCAGCTGGCAGTCACTGGCAGACGCACAAATCACACCTCACATTCCCTCACACTGAGAAAACATCGCGACGGTCCGACTGAGGGACTGTCAGGTGGTTAACGGATCTGACGGAGTGAACCGAGAATCCAGATCACGGGTGGGGGCGGAACCTTCAGATTCGCTCCGGGGGGGGCGGGGGTTGGGTGGGGGGGATGGGGGGTGGAATGTCAGAGAGGTATTTCCCCACACAGAGAGGGGGAAGTGGGAATCTGGGACTCCTCCCCCATGGATTTTAGTTTGTTGATTAGTGTGACAACTGGGCTTACATTAACATTGCAATGAAGTGACTGTGAACGTCCCCTGGTCGCCCACACTCCAGCGCTTGCGCCTGTGTGAGTGTCTGTCTGTGTGCCCATGTGTGTGTGTCCTTGTGTCTGTGTGTCCATGTGTCTGTGCGCCCGTGTGTGTGTGTCTCTGCACCCTTGTGTGTTTGTGTGTGTGCGCCGTGTATGTGTCTGTCTGTCTGCGTGTCCATGTGTATGTGTGTATGTGTGTGCCTGTCTGGCTGTCTGTGTGCCTGTGTCTGTGTCTGTCTGAGCACCTCTGCGTGTGTGCGTGTGTGTGTCTGTTTGTGTGCCAGTATGCGTGTCTATCTGTGCATCCATGTGTGTGTGTGAATGTGTGTGTGTGTGAGTGAGTGAGTGAGTGAGTGTGTGTGTGTGTGAGTGTGAGTGAGTGTGTGTGTGTGTGTGTGTGAGTGAGTGAGTGAGTGTGTGTGTGTGTGTGAGTGAGTGAGTGTGTGTGTGTGAGTGAGTGTGAGTGTGTGTGTGAGTGAGTGTGAGTGTGTGTGTGTGTTGTGTGTGCGAGTGTGTGTGTGCGTGTGTGCATGTGAGTGTGTGCGTGTGAGTGTGTGAGTGTGTGCGTGTGAGTGTGTGCGTGTGAGTGTGTGAGTGAGTGTGTGAGGGTGTGTGAGCGTGTGTGAGTGTGTGTGAGTGTGAGTGTGTGAGTGTGTGCGTGTGAGTGTGTGTGTGTGAGTGTGTGTGAGAGTGTGTGCGTGTGAGTGTGTGAGTGTGTGAGTGAGTGTGTGCGTGTGAGTGTGTGCGTGTGAGTGTGTGCGTGTGAGTGTGTGCGTGTGTGAGTGAGTGTGTGAGGGTGTGTGAGCGTGTGTGTGTGAGTGAGTGTGTGTGAGTGTGAGTGAGTGTGTGTGAGTGTGAGTGAGTGTGTGAGTGTGAGTGTGTGAGTGAGTGTGTGAGTGAGTGCGTGTGTGTGTGTGAGTGTGTGTGTGAGTGTGTGTGTGTGTGTGTGAGTGTGAGTGAGTGTGTGTGTGTGAGTGTGTGAGTGTGTGTGTGAGTGTGTGTGTGAGTGTGTGTGTGTGAGTGTGTGTGTGTGTGACTGAGTGTGTGTGTGTGTGTGTGACTGAGTGTGTGTGAGTGTGTGTGTGAGTGTGTGTGTGTGAGTGTGTCTGAATGACACGCAAGAAACAATACCTTTCACTGTATCCCAGTACATGTGACAATAATAAATCAAATCAAATTGAATCAAAAATGTACTCATCAGACATTCAGACACTGGGTTCCAAAATGTCCTGTTCCGAAAGAAATCTTTTGAAAATCCATTTGACTCAATCAATGCCAACCACTCCCGTCCTCTCACTGGAATATTTCAGTCAATGGGACAAGTTTTCAGTTTATTTATTCGTCACAAGTAAGGCTTACATTAACACTGCAATGAAGTTACTGTGAAAATCCCCTAGTCGTCACACTCCGGCGCCTGTTCGGGTAACACTGAGGGAGAATTTAGCCAATCCCCCCGAACCAGCACGTCTTTCGGACTGTGGGAGGAAACCGGAGCACCCGGAGGAAACCCACGCAGACACGGGGAGAACATGCAGACTCCGCACAGACAGTGACCCGAGGCCGGGAATGGAACCCGGGTCCCTGGCGCTGTGAGGCAGCAGCACTAACCCACTGTGCCACCGTGCCTTGCCATCAAGGGTGAGTAGGTCAAATTTGAAGTCACGAGGAGTTGGGAAAGCAATGTCAGTCAGCAAACCCATTCTGAAATATTCCATCCGACTAACACTCATCTTCCCACAGAATACGTTCAAAATTCCCCCCCTTCAAACGTAGGTCCTAATCGTCCTCTGGCTGCTCTGATCTGATGCGGAGATGCCGGCGTTGGACTGGGGTAAACACAGTAAGAAGTTTAACAACACCAGGTTAAAGTCCAACAGGTTTATTTGGTAGCAAAAGCCACACAAGCTTTCAGAGCTCTAAGCCCCTTCTTCAGGTGAGTGGGAATTCTGTTCACAAACAGAGCATATAAAGACACAGACTCAATTTACATGAATAATGGTTGAAATGTGAATACTTACAGCTAATCAATTCTTTTAGATATAAACAATGTGAGTGGAGGGAGCATTAAGACAGGTTAAAGAGATGTGTATTGTCTCCAGACAGGACAGCCAGTGAGACTCTGGAGGTCCAGGCAGGCTGTGGGGGTTACAGATCGTGTGACATGAACCCAATATCCCGGTTTAGGCCGTCCTCATGTGTGCGGAACTTGGCTATCAGTTTCTGCTCAGCGACTCTGCGCCTGTAACCGCTGAAGTGCTCCCCAACTGCGGTGTTGGGGAACACCTCAGCGGTCACGGGCATTCGGCCTCTGATCTTTGGGTAAGCGTTCTCCAAGGCGGCCTTCACGACACACGACAGCGCAGAGTCATAGAAATCATAGAAATCATAGAAACCCTACAGTGCAGAAGGAGGCCATTCGGCCCATCGAGTCTGCACCGACCACAATCCCACCCAGGCCCTACCCCCACATATTTACCCGCTAATCCCTCTAACCTACACATCCCAGGACTCTAAGGGGCAATTTTTAACCTGGCCAATCAACCTAACCCGCACATCTTTGGACTGTGGGAGGAAACCGGAGCACCCGGAGGAAACCCACGCAGACACGAGGAGAATGTGCAAACTGAGCAGAAACTGATAGCCAAGTTCCGCACACACGAGGACGGCCTCAACCGGGATATTGGGTTCATGTCACACTATTTGTAACCCCCACAGTTGCCTGGACCTCCAGAGTCTCACTGTCTGGAGACAATACACATCTCTTTAACCTGTCTTGATGCTCTCTCCACTCACATTGTTTGTGTCTTAAAGACTTCATTAGCTGTAAGTATTCGCATTCCAACCATGTAAATTGAGTCTGTGTCTTTATATGCCCTGTTTGTGAACAGAATTCCCACTCACCTGAAGAAGGGGCTTAAGGCTCCGAAAGCTTGTGTGGCTTTTGCTACCAAATAAACCTGTTGGACTTTAACCTGGTGTTGTTAAACTTCTTACCGTGCTCTGTTCTGGACAGGGAGCTGGTCGTGGTCCATGTTACCGAGACCCCCTCAGAAAGCTCAACGCAACAATCATATCAACTCTCATCCAATCCCACATGGAGCCCGCACCAACACATTGGACACACCGCAACTCCCACCTAACCCCACTTGCCAGCACTTGGCCCACAGCCCTGAACATTGTGACGTGCCAAGTGTTCATCCAGATCCTTGTTAAAGGACATGAACGCACGGCAGAGAGGGAGTGCAGAGGAGATCCACCAGGACTGGGACGGAACATTGAAGTTGTGAAGAGAGGTTGGATAGGCTTGAGTTGTTCTCTCCCACTCACCTGACAAAGGAGCAGCGCTCCGTAAGCTAGTGGCGTTTGCTACCCAAATAAACATAGAACATAGAACAGAACATGGAACGGTACAGCACAGAACAGGCCCTTTGGCCCACGATGTTGTGCCGAGCTTTGTCTGAAACCTGTTGGACTTTAACCTGGTGTTGTTAGACTCCTTACTGTGTTCACCCCAGTCCAACGCCGGCATCTCCACATCTTGTTTTCTCTGGAGCAGAGAAGACTGAGGGGGCGACCTGATTGAGGTGTTCGGGATTATGAGGGACACGGACAGGGTGGATAGGGAGCAGCTGTTCCCCGTAGTTGAAGAGACAGTCACGAGGGGACACAAGTTAAAAGTGAGGGGGCGGGAGGTTTAGGGGAGGATTTGAGGAAAAACTTTTTTCACCCAGAGGGTGGTGAGGGTCTGGAATGCGCTGCCTGGGAGGGTGGTAGAACAAAGAACGACACAGCACAGGAACAGGCCCTTCGGCCCTCCAAGCTCGCACCGCTCCTTGGTCCAAACTAGACCATTCTTTTGTATCCCTCCATTCCCACTCCGTTCATGTGGCTATCTAGATAAGTCTTAAACGTTCCCAGTGTGTCTGCCTCCACCACCTTGCCCGGCAGCGCATTCCAGGCCCCCACCACCCTCTGTGTAAAATACGTCCTTCTGATATCCGTGTTAAACCTCCCCCCACTCACCTTGAACCCATGACCCCTCGTGAACATCACCACCGACCTGGGAAAAAGCTTCCAACCGTCCACCCTATCTGTGCCTTTCATAATTTTATACACCTCTATTAGGTCACCCCTCATCCTCCGTCTTTCCAGGGAGAACAACCCCAGTTTACCCAATCTCTCCTCATAACTAAGCCCTCACATCCTTTAAAAATTATCTGGATGAGTACTTGGCGCATCATAACATTCAGGGCTACGGGCCAAGTGCTGGCAAGTGGGGTTAGCTGGGCAGGTCAGGGCATTTCATGCATCGGTGTAGACTTGATGGGCCGAAAGGCCTCTTTTGCACTGTAGTATTCTGTGATTTCCGCTCAGTGAAGCTCGCTCCCACTGAGGTGTGTTGTGAGATCTTCGTCACATTGCCAATCGGAACCCATCCGCCTCCTTCAACATTCACTCGCTCCATGACCACCCACGCTACAAGAAGCACTTGCAGCAACTCAACAAGGCTCATAGAAACATAGAAACGTAGAAAAACTACAGCACAAACAGGCCCTTCGGCCCCACAAGTTGTGCCGAACACATCCCTACCTTTTAGGCCTACCTATAACCCTCCATCCTATTAAGTCCCATGTACTCATCCAGGAGTCTCTTAAAAGACCCTATTGAGTTCGCCTCCACCACCACTGACGGCAGCCGATTCCACTCGCCCACCACCCTCTGTGTGAAAAACTTCCCCCTAACATTTCCCCTGTACCTACCCCCCAGCACCTTAAACCTGTGTCCTCTCATAGCAGCCATTTCCACCCTGGGAAAAAGCCTCTGAGAGTCCACCCGATCTATGCCTCTCAACATCTTATACACCTCTATTAGGTCTCCTCTCATCCTTCGTCTCTCCAAGGAGAAAAGACCGAGCTCCCTCAGCCTATCCTCATAAGGCATGCCACTCAATCCAGGCAACATCCTTGTAATCTCCTCTGCACCCTTTCAATCTTTTCCATATCCTTCCTATAGTGAGGCGACCAGAACTGAGCACAGTACTCCAAGTGGGGTCTGACGAGGGTCTTATATAGCTGCATCATTATCCCCGGACTCCGAAACTCAATCCCTCGATTGATAAAGGCCAGCACACCATACGCCTTCTTAACCACCTCCTCCACCTGCGGGGCCGATTTCAGAGTCCTATGGACCCGGACCCCAAGGTCCTTCTGATCCTCTACCGTACTAAGAGTCTTTCCTTTTATACTGTACTCCTTCATCCCATTTGACCTCCCAAAATGGACCACGACGCATTTATCTGGGTTGAAGTCCATCTGCCACTTCTCCGCCCAGCCTTGCATCCTATCTATGTCCCTCTGTAACTTCTGACATCCCTCCAGACTATCCACAACCCCACCAACCTTCGACAGCACCTCGCAAACCTACGACCTGTACCACCTGGGACAAGGACAAGGGCAGCAGACGCATGGGGAGCCTGGAGGTTCCTCTCCAAGCCACTCACCGTCCCGACTGGGAAATACACCGGCTGCTCCGTCACTCACCGGGGCAAAATCCTGGAGCTCCCTCCCCATAAGCACGGCGGGCGCACCTACACCGCAACGGGACTGCAGCGGGTTCGAGAACAAATAACAAAGAACAGTACAGCACAGGAAACAGGCCCTTCGGCCCTCCAAGCCTGTGCCGCTCCTTGGTCCAACTAGACCAATCGTTTGTATCCCTCCATTCCCAGACTGCTCATGTGACTATCCAGATAAGTCTTAAACGATGTCAGCGTGCCTGCCTCCACCACCCTACTTGGCAGCGCATTCCAGGCCCCCACCACCCTCTGTGTAAAAAACATCCCTCTAATATCTGAGTTATACTTCGCCCCTCTCAACTTGAGCCCATGACCCCTCGTGAACGTCACTTCTGATCTGGGAAAAAGCTTCCCACCGTTCACCCTATCTATCCCCTTCATAATCTTGTACACCTCTATTAGATCTCCCCTCATTCTCCGTCTTTCCAGGGAGAACAAGCCCAGTTTACCCAATCTCTCCTCATAGCTAAGACCCTCCATACCAGGCAACATCCTGGTAAACCTTCTCTGCACTCTCTCTAACGCCTCCACGTCCTTCTGGTAGTGCGGCGACCAGAACTGGACGCAGTACTCCAAATGTGGCCTAACCAGCGTTCTATACAGCTGCAACATCAGACTCCAGCTTTTATACTCTATACCCCGTCCTATAAAGGCAAGCATACCATATGCCATCTTCACCACCTTCTCCACCGGTGTTGCCACCTTCAAGGATTTGTGGACTTGCACACCTAGGTCCCTCTGTGTTTCTATACTCCTGATGAGTCTGCCATTTATTGTATAACTCCTCCCTACATTATTTCTTCCAAAATGCATCACTTCGCATTTATCCGGATTAAACTCCATCTGCTACCTCTCCGCCCAATTTTCCAGCCTATCTATATCCTGCTGTATTGCCCGACAATGCTCTTCGCTATCCGCAAGTCCAGCCATCTTCGTGTCATCCGCAAACTTGCTGATTACACCAGTTACACCTTCTTCCAAATCATTTATATATATCACAAATAGCAGAGGTCCCAGTACAGAGCCCTGCGAACACCACAGGTCACAGACCTCCAGCCGGAAAAAGACCCTTCGACCACTACCCTCTGTCTCCTATGGCCAAGCCAGCTCTCCACCCATCCAGCCACTTCTCCTTGTATCCCATGAGCCTTAACCTTCTTAACCAGCTTAAGAAGCTGGGCTCGCCTCCACTTTCTCAAGGGGGCCATTCGGGGTGGGGAATACACGCCGAACCTGCCAATGATGCGGACATTACATGAACCAAGAACGGAAAAAAAAAACGGAACCAGCAATCGCTGGTGCCCAGAGAGAGAGAGAGAGAGAGAGAACTGCAAGTCACAAGTCACCCGCTGCCAACAAAAAGTTGTAAGTCATTCAATCGATTCAAGTTGTTACGCACGCTGGCACTGTGAGAGCGTCGCAGAGTGAATAAGCGTTGCAAGAACCGTTTGTCTGGGACAAAGTGCTGGTCTCTGAACTCTGCTGAAGCAAGGGAGAGTTCAGTGCAGCACTCGTCACCCACACTGTGCGGAGAATTCACATGGATCCTGAGCAGAACACCCCAAAAGTGCTGACACTTTTGTTTCCCTCCCTCCATCCAGGCTACTTAGATGAGGTTACATAGCATTCACAGACCATTCGGCCCATCTCCACACAAGCACCCCCCCCGACCCCCTCTCCATCTCACCCCATCACCCTTTCCTTTTATTCCTCTCTCCCTCATGTTTTTAATCCAGCTTCCCCCCTTAAACATCTCGATACTATTCACCTCGACCGCTCCCCGTGGGAGCGAGTTCCACATTCTCCCCACTCCCCGTGGGACCGAGTCCCACATTCCCCTCACTCCCCCATGGGAGCAAGTCCCACACTCTCCCCCACTCCCTGTGGGAGCAAGTCCCACATTCTCCCCACTCCCCGTGAGAGCGAGTCCCATATTCTCCCCCACTCCCCGTGGGAGTGAGTCCCATATTCTCCCCACTCCCTCGTGGGAGCGAGTCCCACATTCACCCCACTCCCCGTGAGAGCGAGTCCCACATTCTACTCCACTCCCCGTGGGAGCGAGTCCCATATTCTCCCCACTCCCCATGGGAGCGAATCCCACATCCTCCCCACTCCCCGTGGGAGCG